>NW_012267257.1:1557719-1566688 GCF_000151885.1 Dipodomys ordii
AGCCCCATGACTGACAAAAAAAAAAAATCAGTGGGTTCACTGTAATTGTACTGTATTCAACAAAGTATCCCTAGTTAATTTTCACACTATGTTTAACAAAGTATCTGCCATTAAATATAGCCAGGCAGTAGGGCAGGGGGGAAGTTACTAACAAGAGCTCCTCTCCTGAAGCCTCTTTATTTATTTGTATAATTGAATATAAGTGCATAAGCATTAAACTATACTAATTTTCCTATGATACTGGAAACGTACATCAGATCATACTATATGGAGGGATACAGACTATTCAGGAGCTTTGACAGTTACAACTGCAACTTTAGAAGGAATTGTATTTTACCTTCAAATGTGAGGGGATACTTTTAAAAGTTGGCGGGAAAGATGAAGTATCACTTTTTTTTTTTTTAATACTTTGACTGCCAAGAATCTTGAGTGTCAGGCCACAGGCCATCTTACTAAAATTTTCATTACAATCACTGAAACTCAGAGCATTGTGGTATAAATGTAGAATTGCACTCTTGCAGTCTAATAATTAGGACTTTCTAAGAGTAGTTTTGAGATTTTTAGGAAGGCATCATTTCAGAACGAGAAGCTCCTGTTAACTAAAACACCGCCTTAGTAAATAATGCCACTTCCTATTCTATTTGTCAAATTCAGTTGCTATTTGATCTTTTTGTTATGCTGAGAAATCTGTCACTTCCCCCATTGACATCTCTCCTAGAGCACTTTCCTTTGGGCTAAACATGGGAAGACCAGTTAACCCTTTCTCCTTTGGTCATCCCACAGAAAGCCTATTACACTATGAGGAACCTCGAAGAGTCAATAGAACCATTGTATATTTCAGTGAGGTGAAAAAGTGGAGAGACTTCCTTTTATTAAGATTTTTTTTTTTTGTTGGTCATGGGGCCTGAACTCTGAGCCTGGGCACTCTCCCTCAGCTTTTTAGCTCAAGGCTAGCGCTCTGCCACTTGAGCCACAGCACCACTTCCAGCTTTTTCTGTTTATGTGGTGCTAAGGAATCGAACCCATGCATGCAAGGCAAGCACTCTACCACTGAGCCACCTTCCCAGCCTTTATTAAGAAATTTTTATAGAACTAATTCCCTATTAAGAAATAACAGTTTGCATCACATTATGTCTTTGGACCTTAACTTATACATACTTTTTTGTGTGTGTGTGAAAATACTGTACGGAGGGGTTACAATTACATGGGCAAGATAATGAGTACATTTCTTATCAAGCATTGTTGCCTCCTCCTGCTTTGTTTCCCTTTCCTATCCATTCCCATCTCCCCCCCTCCCCATATCCACCCCTTACCCCTCCACCCCCACCCAAAGTTGTAAAGTTTGTTTTTCCACATAACGACTTATACATCTCATTGTTGCAATGGGTCCACCTATATCCCTATTTAAACTATTTGTTTTTCCCCTTCCCCTCCACAAATTATACCAACATCAAATACAGTGAAAGCAGGAGTTACACCGTGGGGGAGGGACATACAAAGCAACAAAGAAATAATCTTATAAATCTGTTAGAAACAATCGCATGAAAGAAGAAAAACATTTGAATACACATCATAGGGTTCATTTCCCTAACATCACCTTATCTGACCTTTTCTGCTTGACTCAGACATATACTAGTTATCGCAAATAAGGGAAACCATGGGACCTATGTTTCTTTGGGCCTGGCTTACTTCACTTAATATAATTTTTTCCAAGCCTTTCCATTTCCTAAAAAATGGGGCAATGTCATTCTTTCTGATGGAGGCATAGAATTCCATTGTATATATATATATACCACATTTTCTTTTTTTTTGGGTCCGGTTGTGGGGCCTGAACTCTGGGTCTGGGCACTGTCCCTCAGCTCTCTCTTCAGCTCAAGGCTAGGGCTCTACCACTGGAGCCACAGTGCCACTTCCGGCTTTTTTCTTTTTGCTTATGTGGTGCTGAGGAATTGAACCCAGGGCCTCAGGCATGCAAGTCAAGTGCTCTACCACTGAGCCACCTTCCCAGCCCATGTGTTGGAAAACTTTCTAAGAAGCATCTGATAGATTCTAGAAGTGAACTATAACACTATGAGCTATTCAATTCTGTGTGCTTAAAAACCATTTTAATAAAATATTTTATGCTGAATCTCAAACTCAAAGATAATATGTGATTATTCACAACTTTCTCTTACAAATCTTTTAGTTTACTCCTATATTTTCTAAATTTTGTTTCTAAATTTATGACCATTTCACTTTAGAAGAACTGCTACTTAATAGCATCCAAGCAAATTAATAATATAGTTTATTGTTATTAAAAAACAAGAACTGAGAATTTTTTAAAGAACTAAGGAGTTTAATATTTTTCTCATCTTTAAGTAGTTGTACAATTCACCAATTGTACGGTTCAAGCAGTTTATGGATACAGTGCATCTTGGATCAGTGTTACCCTTTCAACATTCTCACCCCACCCCTTCTCCTACTTAATTTTAGGTTCTGTATTTTTTTTTCCTTTTAACAAAGCAGTTTATGTGTACATGCATCTTGATTTGTGTCATCGCTTCAACATCTTCACCCCCTTCAACCCACTCCTTCCCTTATATTTCTCAGTTCTGTGGTATATACAATGATTCTTGCCTGCCTTTTCCCTCCATCAGTATACACACAATCTAAAACCATGCAACCTATGTTTATTTAGGTCTGCCTTATGAACTGAGAACTTTCTGTTGGTTTATCCTAGCATGTTTTCTCTGTCATGCATCTCTCACAATATAGAACTATGTCTATATAAAGTAAATACATAATCCTTCCACCAGAATCTTAAATGGACATGAATTTCTAACTGGCCTGCTGTGTTGTTTCACCAAATTGCAAACTCATCCTGACAGTTGTAAAAGATTCAGTCTCCAAGCCAGGCACCAGTGGCTCACACCTGTAATTCTAGCTACTCAGGAGGCTGAGGTCTGAGGATCAAGGTTTAAAGCCAGCCTGGGCAGGAAAGTCCCTGAGACTCTTATCTTCAATTAACCACTAGAAAACTGCAAGTGGCATTGTAGCTCAAGTGGTAAAGCCCTAGTGTTGAGTTGAAGAGCTCAAGGACACAGTGTGCAGGCCCAGAGTTCAAACCACACGACCAACAATAAATAAATAAATAAAAATTCAGTCTCCAAAGCTCTGTCTCTTACATACAGATCTCTGGGAGAGAGGCTTGTCATTATTATTATTATTATTTCTTTTATTCTGTTAACACTTCCTCTCTACAGACTATTTGTTAAATACATGCAATTAATAATTTTAATAAACTTAGTTTTCTGGGTAACCTATCACACATTTAGAAATTTGGTTAGTGTGTCCTTGTGCTTTTAATGTTCCTAACACGCTTTATTTCCTGTAAACATACAGTCAGATAGAGAAGCTGCTTAGAGCCTAATTGGTGCTGTGTTCTTCCCATGGCATCACATCATGAAGCACTTGAATTTTCTTTTCCTGATTTCAATATTTAAGAATCTTATCAAGCTGGGTGCCAGTGGCTCACGCCTGTAATCCTAGCTATTTTGGAGGTCAAGATCTGAGGATCACGGTTCAAAGCCAGCCTGGGCAGGAAAGATCCATGAAACTCTTAGCTCCCATAAACCACCAGAAAACCAGAAGTGGTGCTGTGGCTCAAGTTGTAGAGCGTTAGCCTTGAGCTGAAGAGCTGAGGGACAGCGCCCAGGCCCAGAGTTCAGGACCCACGACCGGACACAAAAAAAAAAAAAAAGATTGAAAAGAGGCAATATGAGTTCATATTAATAGCACTAGCCATCATGGGGCCTGGGCGCTGTCCCTCAGCTCTTCAGCTCAAGGCTAGCACTCTAGCACTTGAGCCACAGAGCACCACTTCTGACTTTTTTTGCTTATTTGGTACTGAGGAATTGAACTCAGGGCCTCATGCATGCAAGGCAAGCACTGTACTACTGAGCCACCTTCCCAGCCCCAGGATTTTTTTAATGACTCAAGGGAGAATTATCTACTCAATTCTGAAAATCAATTATTTTTCTTTTAAATTTTCTTTAAAATTTCAAGCCTACCAAAAACCAGATGGAATATTATTTTTTAAACTCCTATGTACCCATTCCTTACTTCAGAAATTATCAGCTTATGTCAGTTTTATTTATACTCCCTTTATTCCACTGCCCTATAGATTACTTTTTAGCCTAACAAATCATTTATTTCCTTAACATTATCATACCTTTAAAAAACGTTCCTTAGCTGGGCACTAGTAGCTCTCACCTAAAATCCTAACTACACGAAGCCGAAGATTGCAATTCAAAGCCATCCTGAACAAGAAAGTCTGTGAGACTTATCTCAGTTAAACACCGAAAAAACCTGAAGTATATCTGTGGCTCAAGTGGTAGAGTGCTAGCATTAAATGCAAAAGCTTAGGGACAGTGTCTATGCCTAAGCCCTGAGTTCAAGCCCCAGAATCCATGCACTAAAAAAAAAAAAAAAATCCTTAATGTCTTCAAATATATAATATCTAAATGTCCCCAATCTCATAAGTCTTCTTTTTTTTAACCAATAGTTCAATCATGAACCAAACAAGATTTGTACATTAAATTTGGTTGATAAATTTAGATAACCTTCTGGAGGTTTTTTTTCATTTATTTAAAAAAATTAAAGCAGGTAAATTATTCTGTAGTTTCCTACATTCAGGAAATAACCACTTCTTGGCCAACAGACCAAGATTCTGTAGGTAGAAATCCTACTTAGTTGGCCCAAAAGTGGCTGTTTTTTCAAGTTGACCCTTTCTCCTTTTGTTTTCTCTCAGGTTCCCTGTAGTCTAAGTTGCTTCCCATGTCCTTTTCCTCCTCTCTCCTGATTTGCAGATTTTAGATCTCTTTGCTGTTTGCAAACAACAAAGAGATCTAAAATCTGGTGTTACAGTAGCTATTTGGGCTTTCCTCCCTTAGAATCAGTGTCTGTTAAGCTTCAAACAAAAACCTATCCTAAGTGTAAACGTCACCTTGTAATTATATGTATGCTACGTACTTTTAGAAATGCTCTTCCTTCCTATAGTGATTTTACTGATGAAAACTATTAAAGGTAGAAAAAAGTTTAAGCCAATCTTAAGATTTAAATTATTTTTAATTTAAGTTTAAGTCACTTAAACTTAAATTTCAATTTAAATGAGGTTGTTATTAAACTCTGTTAAGATTCTTTAGGAACTTGACGTTCCCAAAGACAAGTAGAGAAAATACGAGCAGTCTATAATCAAGATCCTGCTGTAATTCTCTCCAATGTTATTTATGTCCCCATCCTTACTGAGTAGGAACAATTTAAAAGAGAGCTAGTATTGAAACAAATAACGGTAAATGAAAATGTGTTCAGACACCATTTTATTTCTCTAAGAGACATTCTGAGATTTTATGAAATCTAAAATCTAGGTGGTGAAGAACAAGAACTGACTCTAATCTTGACTTCCCATTTACATTTTTCTGCCCTAGCTTAGGGCCATAGTTAACTAAATAATAATATTTTTAAAAGAAACAACATAATTCCCATGTTGTTGGCAACTTATTTTAATCAATTGTGGTAATATCTTATTTTCATAATACAATCTAGGATGTAAAGCAAGAATTAATAAAGCTGGTTAAGGCAGCAGGATTTTCATCTTCTACAACTTCTACCAGCTGGGAAGGAAGCAAAGCCTCTCAGGCCCTCTCTTTCCAAGATATTGCTCTTCTTAAAGCTGTATTGACTGCTGGACTATATGACAATGTGGGGAAGATAATTTGCATGAAGTCAGTGGATGTCACAGAAAAATTGGCCTGCATTGTGGAGACAGCTCAAGGCAAAGCACAAGTACATCCTTCCTCAGTGAACCGGGATTTGCAAACTTACGGATGGCTCTTATACCAGGAGAAGGTAAAGTACTCATTATGAAAGTGTAGTATTCAGCACATTGTTCAGTACATTCATAGCAAGTTAGGTGCCCCAACAATTACTTTATATAGTTCTCAAATTGAGCTTCTCATATTTGAAATATAGATAAAACAGTTTCCAAGCCAAAAAATACTTCTCTTCCTTTTAAATCTTAAAACCAAGAAAAATTTTAAGAAAAACCTTAAAAATAAGACATGTATTCTGACCATCACCTTTCTTGGGATAAAGACAGTTATAACAAGTAGGTATTGGCTAATAATGTGTCAGTTTCTTAAGTCACTAAAAGTTATCTCAAAGGGTAAAAAAAGAACTGAATGTTCCATTCCTAAATAAGAAGCTGTTAGATGGAGTTGTAGAACTTTGATGACTTGATGGTAGTTTGAGCCCCAGTGTCATGGTAGGTAATTTAATAGCAAATACTTATAGACTACAGTTAATCAACATTAGGAATCCCAGCTGCATTACCATTCCATATTTTTTTTTCTTTTTTTGTTTTTTGGTTGTGGGGCTTGAACTCTGGGCCTAGGTGTTGACCCTGAGGTCTTAAGGTCAAGGTGAGCACTCTACCACTTGAACCACAGCGCCACTTCCAGTTTTCCAGATAGTTAATTGGAGATAAGAGTATCACAGACATTCCTACCTGGGCTGGCTTTGAACCATGATCCTTAGATCTCAGCCTCCTGAGTAGCTAGAATAACAAGCATAAGCCACTAGCACCTGGCTCCATATCTTGTTTTAAACAGATAGCAGAAGTAAAGGTGGTATTATCTCTATTTTTTTATTTATTTTTTTTTTGGGGGGGGGGTCCAGTCATGGGGCCTGAACTCTGGGCCTGAGTGCTGTCCCTCAGCTCTTCAGCTCAAGGATAGCACTCTACTACTTGAGCCACAGCGCCACTTCTGGTGTTTTTCTTTTTGCTTATGTGGTGCTGAGGAATCGAACCCAGGGCCTCAGGCATGCAAGGCAAACCCTCTACCACTGAGCCAACTTCCCAGCCCTTTTTATTTATTTTTTATTTTTTGTCGGTCATGGTGCCTGAACTCTGGGCCTGGCCGCTGTCTCTGGGCTAGCACTCTACCACTTGAGCCACAGCACCACTTCTAGATTTTTCTGCTTATGTGGTGCTGAGGAATTGAACCTAGGGCCTCATACATGCAAGGCAAGCACTCTACCATTGAACCACCTTCCCAGCACTAAGTATTCATTTTTAAAGCAATAATAATAAATAATATTTAATGTTATTAAATAATATTACTTAATAAATTGCTTGTACATCGTTTGATTTGTGTTTATTACATAATTCAGCTTTATAGATAATATATAAAATGCCTTTTAATATACAGGCATTAATAATGACTTATTAAATTAATATCTCTTACAATAAGAAAGTACATAGCTTTAAAAAGTATAGAGTAACAAACGACACTTACATGAAATGCTTACATGAAACAAATGTTGGACATCTTTGGACTATAAAATTGTTTTTCCCTTTTTTCTTATATAGATAAGGTATGCCAGGGTCTTTTTGCGGGAAACAACCTTAATTACCCCTTTTCCAGTTTTACTTTTTGGTGGCGACATAGAAGTTCAACACCGGGAACGTCTTCTGTCTATTGATGGTTGGATCTATTTTCAGGTACATAGTACAACTGACTTGAATGATTAGATAAAAATTTTCAACTTCCAAAAATGCATTGAGGTAGATATGTAATATTGAAGTTTACATAATCTCTTCCTACATGATTTAATTTTATGTTGCCTGTGTGGTTTCCAATCTGTTAATTGTGAAAGTCAAATTATATTGCTATTAGCAAATGCATTTGTTGTCAGTAGCAATTATAATTTACCATGTGATAAGTACAGCAATAGCTAATTTTATTTGGATTATTCCAAATACAGTTTCCATTCTAAGTAGATACTTCAAGCATAATGAGAAATTGAATCTACCACATTACATGGATTGGCTACTAGTAGGGCAAAATTCAAACCTAGGGCCTGGTGTGCTGGTGGCTCACACCTGTAATCCTAGCTACCCCGGAGGCTGAGATCGGAGGATTGCAGTTCAAGGTCAGCCTGGGCAGGGAAGACAAGGACTTTTATCTCCAATTAACCATCAGAAAACTGGGTGAGCTGTGGCTCAAATTGGTAGAGTGCTAGCCCTGAGCAGAGAAGCTCAGGGACAGCACTCAGGCCCTGAGTTCAAGCCCCATGACTGGCTAAAAAAAAAACTCAGTCTAGGATTACCAATCCCAGAACTCATATTCAGTGTACTACGTTGGCCTCCAATACAAAGATGAAACAGATTTATAGTTCTTAATGTATCCTGTTGAGCTCTTCTGTGAAAAATTAGACTAGCCAGGCGCTGGTGGCTCACGCCTGTAATCCTAGCTATTCAGGAGGCTGAGATCTGAGGATCACAGTTCAAAGCCAGCCCGGGCAAGAAATTCTGTAAAACTCTTATCTCCAATAAACCACCAGAAAACCGGAAATGGCGCTGTAGCTCAAGTGGTAGAGTGCTCGCCTTGAGCTGAATAGCTGAGGGAAAGTGCTCAGGCCCAGAGTTCAAGTCCCACTACCAAAAAAAAAAAATTAGACTAAGCTTTGATTCTGCTCACAATAAGATTATGTTTCCTTGTAGCCTCGTCAATACTGATCAACTTAAACTCAGCAAATCGAATGTATTCTGTTATGCTACACCATGATATCTGTGTGTCTAGAACAAGAGAGGCGAATTTTACATGTAACTTAGGAAGTTTATTTAGTTCGTGCAAAGAAGCTAGAATGTTAGTAATAGCCTATAACTGGGTTGTATTAATAGTTGTAAAATGCTACAGACTAACTAAAAATCATTGAAACTAAGCGCTACCTCTACATTTTGTTGTTGTTGTTTTTGTTTTTGGGTCCGGTCGTGGGGCCTGACCTCTGGGCTGGGTACTGTCCCTCAGCTCTTCAGCTCAAGGCTAGCTCTCTACCACTTGAGCCACAGCGCCACTTCCGGCTTTTTTCTTTTTGCTTATGTGGTGCTGAGGAATCGAACCCAGGGCCTCAGGCATGCAAGGCAAGCG
>NW_012267257.1:1568988-1585698 GCF_000151885.1 Dipodomys ordii
TTATTAGAGTTCTTGATTTTAGCCATTCTAACTGGGGTGAGGTGATATCTCAATGTTGTCTTGATTTGCATTTCTTTTATGGCTAGGGAGGTTGAGCATTTCTTCATGTGTCTATTGGCCATCCTTTCCTCTTCAGAAAAGTTTCTCTTTAAGTCTTTAGCCCCCTTATTTATTGGGCAGTTGTTTCTTTGAGGATTTGTTGGTGGTGGATTTAATTTTTTGAGTTCCAAGTATATTTTAGATGTGAGACCCTTGTCCGTTCATACTGACTTTTTTCTAAAATGTCAACTTTTAATGTTGATATGGGTATAGTATAATTATAATTAGCAGTAACATAATTCTAGACAATATTTTCTACACATATTCAATATTAAACAGCCTTCTAAATTATGGACTGTAATTGTGCATCAGTGGAGCTCATTGGACACTTAAGAAAGTGAACTAGAGCCGGGCGCTGGTGGCTCACGCCTGTAATCCTAGCTACTCAGGAGGCTGAGATCTGAGGATTGTGGTTCAAAGCCAGCCCGGGCAGGAGAAACCGTGGGACTCCTGTCTCCAATAAACTACCAGAAAACCGGAAGTGGCACCGTAGCTCAAGTGGTAGAGCGCTCGCCATGAGCTGAAGAGCTGAGGGACAGCGCCCAGGCCCAGAGTTCAAGTCCCACGACCGACAAAAAAAAAAAAAAGAAAGTGAACTAGATAACTCGTGGTGGAGTCCAGAGGGGAGGACTGGCAGAGAATGAGGGAAGAGAAGACACTGTATGAAAGGAAATGTACCCATTACCAGACTCATGTAGTCCCTCTGTATATCACCTTTAAGAGTATTCTACATACATAAATGTGTACACATTTTCAAAAATAGCCATTGTTGAATTTACTCATTTTGTTTCTTTTTTCTTTTACTTAGATGACAAGATTCTACAGATCATTACGGAATTGATAAAAACAGAGAATAATTGATACTACAATTCATGGTCTATGCTTTAAAGTTGAGTTGACAATAAAATCATAAAATAATGTGAAAGTGGACCGCTAAGTATTTCATTATACCTAAAATACTGCTATTGGCCATTAATGTAAAGGTGGCAGGAAAAAAGCACATACTTTCAACATGTGTAATTTTCTAATTCCTTTTTAATGATGATTATTCTGTGTATTTGCCACTACATTTACAATAAATCTTTGGTATCATCCATGTCTTGCACATTGTTATATTCTTTAAAGGCAAGGTCTCTATAGTTTCTGTGGCTTGATAAGATTCTCTGTGTAGCTGTCATCTTCTTTCAGTCCTTAACACTTGTAAATATTGGACCATTTTGACCCAGAAGAGAAACAGAATTTCCCAGTTTCTGAAGGATACAATTTCAACATGTTGACATGCTTATGAGAAGAAAACTCAGCTCTTCTTTCATTCATTTCAAACCCATCTAGCTGAACATATTTAGAGTCTGGATCCTGCTTTCAACAGGTCAGCCTACACTGCCACAAACTGCAGTTCGTTAACTTTGAGCCCTTGTTGCCTTTTCTCATGAGTTCTAAGAAGCATATGACTAGGCAGGCCTCAACATCTGCTGTGTTGTGGTCTGTACCCTGTGATTTGACATCCAAGTAGGCACATTATATCTTTGCCCTCAACCTTGCTTTTCAATAGAGCAGTTTTGCTTTACATTTGTGACAGGAGGGTTATTTTACCATGGTCTGAATATACTAATTGCCACCTTCTTTGTTTTTCATCCAATAGAGAAAGAAAAGACAGGGGTATGAGGTTATGTTAATATAGCATGCCTCTCTGGCCATAAGGAGTCCCTTCTCCAAGCTGATTGCACATCTTTTTTAATCAGCAGCAGCAACAGCAATCTCAACCATAGGCAGAGATAGAATAGCCTTACCTTGCATTTGGCTGGAAGGTATTTTTTGCATAGTCTACCCCTTTCTACATCAACCTGATGAAAAACATTTTAGGGGGATTTATCCATGTTTAGGTAATACTGTTAGGACCTGCACACCCAACCACCAAAAAATGTTTCTCCTTCACAATAACATCATAAGCAAGTGGGCTTCGAGGTTTGGCTCAGGTGGTAGAGCGTCAGCCAGCGAGCAAAAGTGTCAGATACTGAGTTTAGTCCCAGTCTCAGACAAAAACAAACACACACCAGGGACTCCACATTAAAAGACTGAAATTTTGATTTACAAATACAACATATGAAAATGCCCTTTAGAGAAGTCTCCCTTTTACATTATGTCCAGATTTCATTTGGTTTTGCCTTCAGCTTTTCTGCCTCTTGCTCTATGGAAGCAGGGCCATCTTCACTACAAAACAAGAGTAATACCTGGCACTTATTAAGTATTGGTTTTGGCAGAAGAGAGATACAACTACATAGTTGTATTTGGGCATGGTTACATCCTACTGACACCTTTCATAGGTCTTTCTTGAGTAATTTGTCTTAAACTTTTCTCCATGTGAAAAATATGTTTACACCAGAGCAAGAAAGTGGGATGATAAAGTGTATTTTCCAGTAGGTTGCTAGTCACAGCTCAACAACAGACAGCAGCTCATTTTTTTCTTGGTACCAGGGCTTGACCTCAGGGTCCTGCGTAAGACCTGGACTTGCTCAGCTGGCACTTGAGCCACACCTCCAGTCTGGCTTTTTGCTAGTTAACTGGAGATGGAATCTCAAGGATTTTTCTGCCCAGATTGGCTTTGAACCATGATCATCCTTGTATCAGATGCTTAAATAGCTAGGAATACAGGTGTGAACCACAGTACATGTGGCTAATTAAATTTTTTTTGGCAGCCCTAGGGTTTGAACTGAGGACTTGGTGCTTGCTAGGCAGGTACTCTACCATTTGAGCCATGCCCTGAGCCCTAATCATTTTTATTTTATTTTGCCAGTCCTGGGGCTTCAACTCAGGGCCTGGGTGCTATCCCTGAGTCCATTTATGCTTAAGGCTAGCACTCTACCACTTGAGCCACAGTACCTCTTCTAGCTTTTTCTGAGTAGTTTATTGGAGATAAGAGTCTCACGGACTTTCCTGCCCTGGGCTAGCTTCAAACCATGATCCTCAGATCTCAGTCTCCTGAGTAGCTAGGATTTAGGCATGAGCCACCAGCGCCTAGCCCATCACGATTACTTTACTATCTAGATACTTTAATATCGGGGAGAGGCAAATGCAGGAAAGAGACTCCTTTTCTGCCAATTACCTATGTATCTCCTCAGCTCAAATCACACCTCTTCCCACATGAATAACTAGCAATGACCTAATTCTTTTTTTTTGACAGTTAATGAAATTTTATCAGCAGATTATAATAAAAATAAGATTTCTGAACACCCTGGGAATGACCTAATTCTTATGGCAAAATTCTGTTCCCTGTGTACTGGTAATGGCTTTATAAAGCTACATAATAAATACCCAAACAAATCTAAGAGTGTAACATCCTGGTCATATCAAAGGGTCCTACCCTAAATTTTAGACACATGGTACCAGGAAGACTGCTGTTCCTGGCACCCTCACATCTCCCCAGACATGCCCACCATCCAGAGGAGCCTAGAAGAGCAAATGTCCAGATAGGATCAGTTTGAGGTAATGCTTCCCTGGCTCATGCAGACAAGTTGCTTAGTCTCCCATACTGCAGAAAGCTGAGGCCTGGGCTGGCTGGATGCCTTCCTTTGACCTTTTATTTCTTCTCATTATCCACTCTGATCCAGATACAGAAGGACAGAAGTGCTGCTGGAGACCTATCTCAAGATGGCATTGTCCTTCTGATGGCCAGATTCAGCATCTGGATGTAGGGAAGACATATCTACATTACCTAAGTGAAGCTTCTTAGATGGCACCCTCCACTAGTACTTATTTGGGTTTTTTTGGGGGGGTCCGGTTGTGGGGCCTGAACTCTGGGCCTGGGCGCTGTCCCTCAGCTCTTCGGCTGCAGGCTAGAGCTCTACCACTTGAGCCACAGTGCCACTTCCGGCTTTTTTCATTTTGCTTATGTGGTGCTGAGGAATCGAACTCACGGCCTCAGGGATGCAAGGCAAGCGCTCTACCACTGAGCCACCTTCCCAGCCTCCACTAGTACTTATTTGGAAGGCTATGACTTTAGGTCAACACCCAAATACACTCAAATTTCAGGTAAGTCCAGAGGAACTATAATGTGAATAGCAGCCTCCTTGCAAATTGGCTAATTATTCCTCCCTCCCTCCTGCCCTATTTCTCCTCTCTTTCTCTCCCTCACACATATGCATGGGTGCGTGCATGCGCACATGCACACACACACACACCATAACAAACTGAAAATCAACCATCTTGCATGGCAAAAAGACACGTCTTACACATCCCCTGAAAAAATCACTATGTAACTGCAGCAACAACTGATCTATTGAACATTACATGTCTTATTTATGTCTTTTTCAGTCCTCACAACAACTTTAGAGACTCGTACCACTCCACTTTTTGAGCAAACAGACTTTTATTCAAACCTCGAATATCATTTACATGTGGCCTGAGATGTCTATTTTTAAAATAATAACATTTCTTCAAATAACAAAATTTACGAAGATGCATTGCAGAATTTTTGTTCAGCAGTTCTATAATAGCTATTTCAAGATGACTTAAAAAAACAACTCCCCGGGGCTGGGAAGGTGGCTCAGTTGTAGAGCACTTGCCTTGCATGCCTGAGGCCCTGGGTTCGATTTCTCAGTACCACATAAGCAAAAAGAAAAAAAGCTGGAAGTGTTGCTGTGGTTCAAATGGTAGAGCACTAGCCTTGAGCTGAAGAGCTGAAAGGCAGCGCCCAGGCCCAGAGTTCAGGCCCCACGACTGGACCCAAAGAAAAAAAAGCAAAACAAAAAAAAAAAAAAAAAAAAACAACTCCCCATGTACTTGAAAACAAGCAGCAACATGCTGTAGTTTATTTATAAATATCAGTACTTACAATAAAATATCAAGTGTACCTTTTTCAAATTTTAAGTCTCTGAATGCTTCATTTCTCCTTTGGTTTCAAGCTTAATGTACTTATATACATTATCCATTTAGAGCTGATACAGACACTGTCCATGTATTGGGAAGGCAAAGGTCTCATGGGAGTGATAAAGCATTACGTCATAAAATGTAACCATCAAAGCAAAAATACTATACATTCTGCAAACAATCATTCAAAATAAGCACTGACACATACCAAAATAACAGTTTTCTACGAAATGAGAAACCTCTTGTAAAGCACACTAATTGAAGATAATTTCTGTTGAGAACAGAGCCTGTCCCTGTATTTACTTATATGCTTACATACCTTGGAAATGAATAATTATTACACTCATTTGCCAAGAGGTTGTCCTCTGCTTAGTGGGCTGACTGTTCCAAACAAGGAATACCAAACTACTTCAGGAAGTAATCTATAAATAATTCACCTCTATCAATCCATGTTAATAATATAAATACTATAAATGAAGCAGTAAATTTCAAATTTTGTGCAAAGGAAACTAGTAATTAGTTTGTTTACAATAAGGCTACAAGCAAAATAATCAGTACTAAGTCCAAACTAGTAGCAAACCCCTGATCTAGCAGGCTTGAATTTGAATTACTGTGCAAAAGAGTTCTGGCATCATCAAAATCCTGTAATAAAATACTGATTAGGTTTTGAAATACAACTTTAATAATGGTACCATATATTCAATATACACTATGTGGAAAATAAACTACATAGTTTGTGGGCAAGGATGGAAGGGAAATGGGGAAAGCAAAGGAAGAGCAGAACTGCACTCATTACCTGACTTACACCTCTATTCACCTTAATAATAATAATAATAATATTGGGGCTGGGAATGTGGCTTAGTTGTAGAGTGCTTGCCTAGCATGCATGAAACCTTGGGTTTGATTCCTTAGTACCATGTAAACAGAAAGAGCCCGAAGTGGTGCTGTGACTTAAGTGGTAGAGTGCTAACCTTGAGCAAAAGAAGCTCGGGGACAGTGCCCAGGCTGTGAGTTCAAGACCCAGGACTGGCAAAAATAATAATAATAATAATAGTACTCTAGCAATGACATCAAAAATCCCTTAACAAAAACTAAGATAACTCATTTGTCAATAATGTCCCGATTCAAAACCTAAATTTGAAACAAATAGTAAACACACGAAACCAGAGATGTATTTTCTACTGTGATATGCAAGGCTTTCTATGGTAGCATTCTGAACTACCAGAGCCCCCTTGAAAGTGAAAGAAAAAACAGTTGACTGTCCATCCTTTTTCAAAGTTTCCAGTCCCTGAGCATATACCACAAGAATTAGACTGTTTCCTGGTAGGGGATCTGCAAATGATCATCCAATGCTTTGCTGGTCCAAAGCAAACCCACACCAAAGACTTGCCTCAGTGAGCTTCAGGCAGCATCTTTTCCCTTCTTTGATTTCCACATAGGTATCAGTGTCTGTACAGTGCTATGCTGGCTTTTATTTGGGGGGGTAGGGGGGGTCTAGTCGTGGGGCCTGAACTCTGGGCCTGGGCACTGTCCCTCAGCTCTTCAGCTCGAGGCTAACGCTCTACCACTTGAGCCACAGCACCACTTCTGGCTTTTTTCTTTTTGCTTATTGCTGAGGAATCGAACCCAGAGCCTCATGCATGCAAAGCAAGTGCTCTACCACTGGGCCACCTTCCCAGCCCCTATGCTGGCTTTTTTGAAACAAACTGGTTGTTGGTGGCAAAAAAAAAACAACATCATTTACCAATGCTCCCAGCCTCATGCCCTTCCTATGGGTTCCTTCAAACCAATGAAGCTCAGAACCTTCTTCCAATCCTGCCATACTGCTTGTCATCATAGCATTACATTACAATCTGTCTCTGGTAGGGCTCAGCTGGCTGTGACCTCTCTTTCTTCTCCAGCGGTATCTCTTACTGTCCCATATTTTTTTAAGTTTACTTTATTGTTATTATAGAGGTGATGTACAGAGGGGTTGCAATTACATGAATCAATGAGTACATTTCCTTATTTTCTTCTTTTTTTTTTTTTGTGGGTCATGGGTCTTGAACTCTGGGCTGGGCGCTGTCCCTCAGCTCTTCAGCTCAAGGCAAGCACTCCACCACTTGAGCCACAATGCCACTTCCAGTTTTCTGGTGGTTAATTGGAGATAAGAATCTCATGGACTTTCCTGCCTGGGCTGGCTTTGAACTGAGATCCTCAGATCTCAGCCTCCTGAGTAGCTAGGATTACAGGTGTGAGCCACCAGCGCTGGGCTACATTTCCTTTCATACAGTGTCTTCTGCTCCCTCATTCTCTCCCAGTCCCTCCCTCCTGCCTCCTCCTATGAGTTGGATAGTTCACTTTCCTCACTGTCCAGGGAGCTGTGCCACTGCTGCACTTTTTCACCATTTTTCCCTCAAGTTCTGAGCTGTCCCCACCTCCCCCTCCCAAAAATATACATGTGAACACACCATACATAAACTAATGAAGACGGAGACATTAAAACCTAAAAACAGCCAGGAAAATTAAAGAATGATTTGAATAACTTGCCTGAAGCTACAGAACTTTTGTGCTGCAGCGAGGCTTTGAACTCAAGGACTTTGCCTCAAAAGCAAAATCTCAGCGTGCAGGATCCTACCCATGCTGGGCAGGTGGCCCCAGGTGGGTGGGAGACCCGGCACAGCCATGCTTGAGGGGAGAAGCAGTTACCTCAGTGTGTGCTCTGACCCCGTAATGAACTGGGAATTGGCCAAACACTAGAAGGCAGTGACAAGGAGCTTTCCCCAGGTGGACAGTCAGAGGTTGAAGACAAACATCTAGGCTCTAAAAACGTGCTACCCTTTGTTTATTAAATACTTGCAAAACTTGTCTGACTTTAAGAACCTTAAATATGCCTCAATTTTCAGAGCTTAAGTACAGTCATAGAAAACAGATTCTTAAGTAAATACTGTAATTTTCAGTGACATCGAACTGAGTTTAAAGGTTACCTGAGGCAATAACAAAGTTGTCCAGTTATTGCCAACCCACTATTTTGGTGACTGAAACAAGGTTCAGTTCTGAATTCAACTCCAGTGTGAGTTAGGGCAGGGTAAGAAAGGACCTTTTGTCTCAAGCTGAAGTTCCCAACTAGGACAAAAAGAAAACAATCCTCCTTTGGTTCCCTTATATTAATACTTCCTTGCACATTTCATAAATGGCACCTGAAAACAAACAGGTCAAATCATAGTTAAGCTGCTTTTTCATTAGAGAAACTTGGCTTTAATTAGGTTTTACAGGTTTGAAGTATTTCAGGTTTACCTTGCTCTCTCTGGGCATAGATCCCAAAGAGATTAATTAGTAGAAATTAATTTAAAGATATTTCACAGGGAAAGCAAAAAGCCCTGAAATTGGACCAGATTGTTCATACCACAAATATTAAGGAACTAAGTCAGATGCTGGTTCTCACATGTGTAATCCTAGCTACTCAGCTACTATTCAAGAATCACAGTTTGAAGCCAGCTCAGGCAAGAAAGTCTCCAATTGGCTCCAAATTAACTACCAAAAATGCCAGAAGTAGAGCTGTGGCTCAAGTTGTAGAATACTAGCCTTGAGCAAAAGAAGCTCAAGGACAGTGCCCAGGCCTTGTGTTCAAGCCCCAGGACCAGAACAGCAACAATAACAAAAATTAAGGTAGGGAGCATGCAGCACCTATATATCTCTGAGTGATGATCTTGGGCAGAAAACTGTAGAAGGTAGAACAAACTAGGGAGGTGTAGGGATGCTACCTTCCATGTCCCATCTACAACTACATTGAACTAGGTTTAAACAGCAAGTTGGACAGTAAGGAATGGCCCATCAAGAAAGCATTGTGTAAGATGGAAGGAGCCACTGATTTGCTGTTCAAAGTAAATGGTATGAACTGCCCTTATGCAGTGAGGACACCAAATTCTGTCTCTAGACCAACTTCATTCTTGAATTTCCCACTTGCTTTTCAAATGCTCACTCAAGCTTCCTTGTGGATGTCTGGCAGATAGCTCAGGCTTAACAGGCTTAAATCCAAGACTCCTTATCTTCTCCAGAAAATTTTTTCCTTCACTTATTTTTTTCCCTTACAACTTCATTTTTTGACTTACTTATGCCAGAAAGTTTGAGGTTTCATACACTTCTAACTAAGAAAAAACATTTTAAAAATACTCCGTAAATTAAAATATTCTTTTATGACTGGGATGCGTACAGTAAATGTCTTCAAAGTTTTTTTTCCATATCTCATAAAGCACAATGGAAGTATGTATAAATTGATATGGATTGTATAAAAACACTTGAAACCTGACTGAGGTCTATCTTTAAAGACCTAGCTGAAATTCAGGTGCTGGTAGCTCACACCTGTAATCCTCACTACTCAGGAGGCTGAGATCTGAGGATAGAGGTTCAAAAGCTCAGGGATAGTACCCAGACCCCAAGTACAAGATCCATGACCAACTAATAAAAAAAGACTTCGTTGGATAGAACTCATATTTCTGGATATTAATCAGACTTTCCGAGGCTCCATTGCTTTAATGTCTTTGGTACATAAGCCCAGACTCAAAGTTCTCCTTAATTTGTCCTGTCCCCCAACTTTGAGCCCCCTTTTAATCTCTTGAAATACCTGTTGACTCTACTCTCTTAACTCTGTCATTCCCACAGCATCTCTTGCCTGAACTACTGCCCCTGATTGGGCTTCCAATTTGTCCCTCTAATCACTTTCCACATATCAGTCTCTTCAACAAAAGATATTATCTCTCTCTCCATCTTTTCAATGGCTTCAGGTAACATTTAAATATCTAATACAGTGTACAGGGCACTGTAAGATCTTGCTGCTGAAGTAGTTTAGCAAAGTAATTAGGGATCTAAGTCCGGTCGTGGGGCCTGAACTCTGGGCCTGGGCACTGTCCCTCAGCTCTTCAGCTCAATGCTAGTGCTCTACCACTTGAGCCACAGAGCCACTTCCAGCTTTTTTTCCTTTTTGCTTATGTGGTGCTAAGGAATGGAACCCAGGGCCACAGGCATGCAAGGCAAGCGCTCTACCACTGAGCCACCTTCCTAGCCCATGTCCAGGTTTTTTGCCAGATATTTGGAGATAGAGTCTCACAGATATTTCTGCATTGCCGGCTTCAATTATTTATTCTCATGGGCCATCCATACCTGGAAGAACTGGAATTGACAACAGTTAAAAGTAGTTTTCAAGCAAGCCCCAGCACACACAAGTACCAGCAAGTACCAACACACACAAAACAAGATCCAGGTGCTGGTTCACAGCTATAATCCTAGCTACTCAGGAGGCTAAGATCTGAGGATCTTGGTTTGAAGCCAGCCCTGACAGGAAAGGCCATAAGACCCTTATTTCCAATTAACCACCAAAAAAATCCCAGAAAGAAGTGTAGTTATCGCTCAAGTGGTAGGGCACTACCAAAAAGCTCAGGGACAGTGCCCAGGTTCTGAGTTCTAATCTCAGGACCAGCACATACACACACACAGACACACATGCACACACACATACATACACACAAAACATAGAGTTTTATATTTTTTAAAAAAAACAACAAAATATCTAGTGTAATAATATTATTAATTCTCAAAGTAAGTAGTGAAGTGGTGCTGTGGCTCAAGTAGTAGAGCACTTGCCTTGAGCTGAAGAGCTGAGGGACAGTGCGCAGGCCCAGAGTTTGACCGACAGAAAAAAAAAAAAGGTCAGACAACCACAAAGGTCATTATTGGCCTCAAGACCCTCGGCTCTCAAGGCAAGTAGTAATCCACATGTACAGATGAGGAAGTGAAGATTCAGCAATGTCTTGCCCAAGAAGGTCAATGAAGGTATGTCAATTTGGACGGGACATTTGGACCCAGTGCCCTTTCCACTGTACAACAGACATCTGGATGGGTAGTAATAACTGGATTTCCCAGATTCTTCCTACTCACCCACAAAGCTCTTCTAGGAAGAAGTCTGATATCTGAACCCTTAGGAATCAACTCCCATAATGTTGCCTAACAATAGCCTGAGAGGAGACAGGCCAGCCACCTGTCCTTTGGCTCCACCCAGGTGATTCTGAGCCAGGGAATCTCTCAAGTTGCTATTTAAGTGTCTGACTATGAAATCCATTCTTTGCCTCTCATCTGCCTGCCCAGGACACACCAGCCCATTCTCCCTATTAAACTTCTAAATTTGTGGAGAAATTGGCATTTTTGATGGCATACACTGGAATACGATGAAGTGGACCGCACCTGCTGTTCATATGGAGACTAGCAGCTTGCCTACTGTAGTGGTTCTGGAAAATTCCAGCTGAAGGTATCAAGAATTCCTGCTCTAGGATGTGCCCACAGGGTGGAGTAAGATGCTCCTGGTGCCCCAGCTCTCCTAACGTGTCATAGGTTCTTAGCTTCTCTCAGGTCAGAGGGCTTCATCGGGACAGAAGTCTGTGGACTAAATCAGTAGAAGTGTCTGTGAGGTCCAGTGCATCCAGTGCTGTCTCTCGTGCCTGGATGCCGCCCCTCCCCACTTTACTTCCTAAATCTCTCCCTTGTTCCGGGAGCAGGGAATATCTCAGAAAGGACTGAGCTTCTGGGGCAGAGGTTAGATTATAATGTCCTAAATCAGAACAGGTGAGCAGTTCGATGAATCTAGAAAATGTCAACCCTGCGACACACGAATGTTCTTAACCTCCTACAGCCTGAGCTTATTTAGCTCGGGAGAAAAGCTCGGGGTAAAGTACTATCTTGAAGACCTCTCAGGCTCACAGTGAGGTTGTCTGTGCAGTTTGGGGTTCTGTTGGATCGGTCTGGCTGCTGGACCTAGTTCCTACATACACAGCAGCCAAAGCTCGGCTCCCTGAGGAAGGAAGGAAGGAAGGAAGGAAGGAAGGAAGGAAGGAAGGAAGGAAGGAAGGAAGGAAGGGAGGGAGGGAGGAAGGGAGGGAGGAAGGGAGGGAGGAAGGGAGGGAGGGAGGAAAGAAGAAGGGAGGAAGGAAGGGAGGGAGGGAGGGAGGGAGGGAGGGAGGGAGGGAGGAAAGGAGGGATATTGACGGAAACACTCGCCAACGACTCCTCATTACTTGTATGAGTCCCTGGAGAAGACTGTGCGGCCCGATTCTGGTCCGCCCTTCCTTCTGAAGCTCATTAGTGAACTTTCACAAAATTAGCCGCTCTGGGTTGGAGCCACGCGGAGGCTGCTCGCAGCGTGGCGGGACCATCTGGCCAACGAGGGTCTTTCTTTGCTCGGGGACAGACGAGCCTGCTGGCTGGGTCCGCCTCTCACCTGGCAGGGACCTGGCGGCCCCTTCTCCGCGCGCGCCCAGCTCCCGCCAAGTCACCGGCTGCGGTTGCCCAGGTAACGCGGGACGCACGCGCGGCGCGCGGTGATTGGCAGGTGAGCGGCGCGCGCGGCTTCCCCTCCCCTCCGCCCCCTCCCCCTCCCCGCCGCCCGCAGGGGGAAGGGAGGCGTTCCGGGTCCGGGAAAGCGCGGCTCTCGTGCCGCTCGCGGCCCAGCCACTGAGAAGCCGCGGGTGTGGCAGAGGGAAGGGGCTGGCCCAGTACTTAGGGGTGCGCCAGCCGCCGCGTCCCGCGTTTCTCCCGCGCGCACGATTCCGCCCGGGCGCTGGGGGGCCGCGGAGCGGCCACCGGGCTGCATCATGGTGACCCCCTCCCCGGCCAGCCCTGCAGCCCGGGTTGGGACGCGGGACAGCAGTCGCCACCTCCGCGCCCCGGTGAAGAAGAGCCGGCGCCCGCGCCTCCGGAGGAAGGAGCCGCTGCAGCCCCTGCTCCCGCGCCCGCTCCCCGGGGACTCTGGCGTCGGCGACCTGTCTGAGTCCCCGAGCTCGGGCTCGGACGGCGCCGACAGCCCTGGGGCGTCGGCGGCTTGGGGCTGCAGCCCCCTGCCCGGCCCGGCTCAGTCGTGGACGCCGCTCGATCTCCAGACCTTCCGTGACTACGGCCCGAGCTGCTACGCCTTCCGCAGGGCGCAGGAGAGCCGCTTCCACCCGCGGGCGTCGCTCGCGCGGCAGCCACAAGTGAGGCCGCCGCCGCTGCTCGCGTCCCGGCTCCCTCCTGTCCGGGCGGCCGCCCCGCGCGCGTCCAGGCCGGTGCAGCCCCGTTCCCGCTCCCTAGATGGATCAAAAGGAGCTTCCCAGAGCCGGGGAAGCTGGCCTTGCTTTTCCGATGGAGAAAAGTGGGGAGGACTCGGCTTCCAAGACCTGCCCCAAGCCGTCACGCTAATAGTTAGTGGGGGCAGCGTGGAATGCATGGAGTTTCTAGGTTCGAATTCGGACTCCTGTTTTACAGTCCCACCCCACTCTCCCCCCACTCTTTTTTTTTTTTTATCTGCAAAACGGACTGCTCCCCTACCCCTGACCTCGCACTGAATTGCTGGGATTGCACGGGGGGACGCTGTGCGCCCCGGGCTGGCCCAGCGCGGGGCGTCCGGCCGGGCCTGTCGACCTCCAGCCCGAGTTCTCGCGCGTTGCGCACGTGCCCAGTTTCCGTGCTTTCTGTCTACCTCGGGGGAAGCTCCCAGGGACTCCCGATCCTCCCTCTCCCCAGCCTCGTCTCCCCGCCCTTCTAGCCCTGGGCTCAGCGGGCTGCCTCCCTCCACCCTCCCTGCAGGTGACGGCCGAGTCTCGCTGTAAGCTGCTCAGCTGGCTGATCCCCGTGCACCGCCAGTTCGGCCTTTCCTTCGAGTCGCTGTGCCTGGCGGTGAACACTCTGGATCGCTTCCTCACCACCACGCCGGTGGCTGCAGATTGCTTCCAGCTGCTTGGAGTCACCTCTCTGCTCATCGCGTGCAAACAGGTACTTCCTTCTTCGAGGCCTCGGGAGGGGTGCAGCCAAACCCTCCACTTTCTGGACACCCCAGCTTTCCAGCGCACCGCTCAGCTTTGGGGTCCTTCTACTTCTTTTCGGGGGCGCTTGCAAATCAATGCATGCCACAGCCGGACCTTCACACAATTCTCCCGCCAACCAATCCTTTTCAGCTCCTAAAGAGATAATCTGTAGTCAATCCCCAAAGCTCGGTGGCACCACTATTCTAGTCTGCGAAGGAAGAAAACGAACAATAAAAAGCAAATCTCAAAACTTTCCCCGACCGCTGTGTGCCAGTGGCCCAGACCTGGAAGCTGAAATGTAAGAATCATGGTTCGCAGCCAGCCCAGGCAGGAACGTCCGTGCCACTTAGCTCCAATAAACTACCCCAAAAGAACTGGAAATGGGGCTGTGGCTCAAGTGGTAGAGTGCTGTCCTTGAGCACAAAAGCTCTGGGACAGTGCTTAGACCCTGAGTTCACCCCCCACACCCCCATTTCCCTTTCAGTGGAATCATGGGGTGCCAGGCGGTGGGGAAAGTGTGCAGTGACCCCAGCAGCCCTGCTGGAAGGGATGAAGGGGCTCCCGATTTTCTCTCAGTTTTCAGATATGGAAGCTGCCAGGGGCGAGGGGGGAGCAGGGACCTAGCACACCCTGTATTTCAGGTGGAGGTACACCCACCCAGGGTGAAACAGCTCCTGGCCCTGTGCTGCGGCGCCTTCTCCCGGCAGCAGCTCTGCAACCTCGAGTGCATCGTTCTGCACAAGCTGCACTTCAGCGTGAGCGCGCCCACTATCAGCTTCTTCCTGGAACATTTCACTCACGCGCGCGTGGAGGCCGGCCACGCAGAGGTCTCGGAAGCCCTGGAAGCGCAATCCCTGGCGCGGGCCGTGGCTGAGCTGAGTCTGGCCGACTATGCCTTTACCAGTTACACCCCCTCCCTGCTGGCCATCTGCTGCTTGGTGCTGGCGGACCGCATGCTGCGGCTCCCCCGCCCCGTGGACCTGCACCTGGGCGAGCACCCTGAGGAGGCGCTGCAGGACTGCTTGGGCAAGCTGCAGCTG
Organism: Dipodomys ordii; assembly: GCF_000151885.1. Classification (NCBI taxonomy): domain Eukaryota; kingdom Metazoa; phylum Chordata; class Mammalia; order Rodentia; family Heteromyidae; genus Dipodomys; species Dipodomys ordii. The sequence continues at coordinate 1,583,801 of NW_012267257.1, forward strand.
CTGGTGGCCATCAACGGCACCTCCCTGACTCACATGCTGCCCCTCCAGATCTCCGAGAAGTGCAGCCTGTCTCGAGCTTGAAATAAAACACACACTCAGGCTCCTTACGTTTCAGCCTGGATGTCAGCCCTCCCCCCCCCCCATGGCCTCCGAGGAGCACAATTATGACCAGCCCAGGAAGGTCCGGGACTTGGGCTTGCCGCCATCCTGCTGTTTGTAAATAGTGCACAATAGCAGCACCTGGTTGTTTATTTATTCAACCCTTAGAGCGCACCAGGGAGCTGTCTTTCCCTAATACACGGGCTATCTATCACGGTTTGTTTGAATGCAGCTATATTTGCCATCTGTCTTTCACAGAAATGAAATTAACCCTGAAACAGGGGAAGTTGGCAATTTGTGGATCCTCCTCAACCACAGCTTCCTTCTGCAGTTAGCATCTCCATGAGAAGTATTTAGCCAAGGTCTAATTAGACCAGTCAAGTTCACTTACCTGTCTGGTCCCATGACCCTGCTGGGAGGAGACTCACGCCGCCCCCAGGTGTCTGTGGTGTGTGCTGAGGTGTGAGGCTCAGTAGAACAGTCCGTGCTGTCCAGAAGCCACCTGCTGCACTCATTACACAGGTGATCGGGAAGCAGAAAGCTGTGGGGACCAGGTAGGCACACTACACCCGCAGAGGATGAAGCCCCATATTCCATTACAGAGAATCCCACAAGCAACTGGCAAAGGGTGGAAAGAAAGGCTTTGCAGGCTGAGAGCTGCCAGGTGAGCCCCCCTCTGCTGTAATCACCTGGATCCTCTGATGTTCACACGTAGCTGTGGGCCCAGGCTAACAACGGCACGATGGTAATAAAGGCTTTGTACTGTGTACGGTCTTCAGCATTTGCTATGTCAAACATAGCCTCTAACAATTCTGTGAAGCAGTTTTTCACAGGATGTCATGGGACAGAGAATGATGGCAGGTGATCTTATTAAAGAATCCTACTCTTCACACTGTTAAACAGCTCCCACGGATATTTTTCTGGACATTCTCAAAAACTCTACCTGACTCACAAGTTATTAGTAAGAGTTCTCTGCTTGGGGCACCATTCTTGTTTAGTCATGCCACAAATGGAGAAACTAGACTTGGAAGTGATATGGCTGGCTGAAATGTCTGTGATTTTATGGTGGTCACATCTTCATTCTCATTGTCACAAATTTGCTGTAGGCCTTGACCCTCAGCTCTACTACCTGCAGCTCTACAATTGCTACCAGCATGGCGGTGAATTTTAAGGGAGATTAAGCTTAAATGTTCTAAAGTAGTATAAAATATCAATTAAATACATAAGCGCATCCCAAGTCTCATCTGTAGCATTTATTTGAGAGATCTGAGCTTTATGGGGAGGTTTCATATAACCTCGTATCTCAGCATAGGGCCTGGCACTTAGCAAGCCCTCAAGAAGGGAAGACCAGTGGTAGCCTACACAGTGAAGAAGGTTTATGTGGGGAAAGCTTGGAGCAAAGAAGCAGAGATAAAGCAAATTGGGGAAAGTGTTAATAATGGGTATGGGGGAGTGTGGTCCATGTACTGTCCCCCAAAATTTCTGTATGCTTTGAAAAAAACTTAGAAGAGTTTTTGAGGAAGAATTCTAGTCACTTGCCCCACTGCATTTAGAGTAAGTAAAAACATGACAAAAATAAAATCAAAGCAAATTTAGAGAATTGTCTTTGTACAATTTCCAAGTGACTTCCAGAGCCTGGGCTGTCTGACTCTGGTTCTTCCAGCTGGAGGTGTAAGTGCAAAGCTACTTTAAAAAAAAATCAACATAGGGGCTGGGAAGGTGGCTCAGTGGTAGAGTGCTTGCCTTGCATGCCAGAGGCCCTGGGTTCGATTCCTCAGCACCACATAAGCAAAAAAGAA
>NW_012267257.1:1587942-1646776 GCF_000151885.1 Dipodomys ordii
GGCGGGATGCAGGCGTGCGGGGACGGCGCGGTGGGACGCCGGGCGTTCGATAGCATCTGCCCCAACAGGATGCTGGAGCTGTCGGCTCGACCCCTGGGCAAGCCCGGGAAGCCGGAGAGAAAGGTGGGGGATCGCGGGCCGGGGCCGCTCTAGGTTTGACGCGCCGTGCTCCTGACCCGCATTCACCCTTGCTTCGCCCGCGCAGTTTGCCCCTCCGCGGAAGTTCTTTCCGGGATGCAGCGGTGACAGCCCGGTGTCCGTGTACGAGGACCCTGCGGACGCGGAGCCGGCGGCGCTGCCAGGTGAGCCCCGCGAGGCACCTGTGCGACCCCGCGGATTCCCCCGTGCCGGGTGGGTGCTGCGATCGCGGCTCGGAGCTTCTCTTCCCCGGGCTCCCACGTCCTGGCGAGCCTGGCAGAAAGGCTTAGGGACCACCTCTCCCTTCCCCCCCGGCGCGTGTCTCCCGGTCTCCCCGCGCAGCCCTCACCACCATAGACCTGCAGGACCTCGCGGACTGCACCTCGCTCCTCGGGTCCGACGCGCCGCCTAGTGGTGACCCGGCTACATCGCAGGTACCTTTCCCTTTTCAAGGTAACCCCATCCCTACTGGAAAGCGAAGGGTTTATTAGTTTCTTTGGGTACCAATCCCGAGCCCCAGGCACGTTCAGCTGATGCAGGGAGGCGGAGTGCGAGGACCAGAGCCTCCCAGACCCGAATTTTCGCTCCCTCATCGAATGTGGTCCAGAGCTGTTCTGACCGCGAATCCTCTCCCATCTAGGAGATGACAGACACACTGAGGGACAGGGTGTGTAAGCTCGCGGGATGATGTCTTGTCTGTTCTCCGACCCTCACTCACTACATTCCGTGGGTACTTAAGCAGAATAGAAGAGAGAAGTAAAGACTCTAGAAGAAAATCAAAGAAAAACGTTGTCCTCTGTAGAGCAGGCACTTGTGCAGATGAGCGCTTTTTAAGTAAAGTCTTCTCCTCCGTTCCACAAGCTCTCGACACTTGCCATCCTGAGGCTGAGAGGCAGTTTTTTTTTGTTTTTGTTTTTCCTTTTTCTCCCATCCTGACTTTTCCGCACTTGATGAGGCTGGCACTTCCCGGCAAACCATGGAAGATTAACTGATAGACTTACATTTTTTCTTAAAAAAAAAAAGAATTAAAAAAACCTTCAATGTCCAAAAGGGAAGGAAATAAGATTCCTAGGCTTCCACCTTTTTACCTCGCCCCACCCCCCTCTCCAGACACTCGGAGAGGAGACCTTGTGCATCCAATAATACAGGAAAAGCCCAATTTTGGAGAGACTGAAAATGCAGGCAGCACCTGACCGAATAGAGCATTTTCCTAGTACACCTGGCTCTTTGGATCACACCCCTCCCTTCCCCTCCTTTAAGGAGAGTGATGAGCTGTGAGGGAGCTTGCAGGAAGCACCACTTTCGATTTCCTCTTTAGAGGACTCTGTGTGCCAACAGGCCTTGGGAGGAAAGACTTGGTGTTGTCTGTGCCAGGCTCTCTGTTCTTAGAGAGATAGCACCTTCACTGGTATGGAAGGGGTGTACTTTGGAAATGAGGTCCACGGGTATACACACACACACACACACACACACACACATCAGCGCTGGTGGTGAGCCAATGAGCGGCACCGACTGCTGCCCAAAGCCTGGCGCTGGGTGTAGGAGAGCCTTGCAGGCTGCAGGAAGACGGATGCGCATAGTTGCTGCAGGCGGCAGAATCCACTGGTTGCGGCCCAGTGGTCCAGCTGACACTGGTGCGCCAGGCTCAGTGCAAACCTGCTGTGTTCTGGGTTCCGAATGGGGCCTGCCTTTTCCAGATAGGCGATTCTGCTGCGAACACACTTCCACAGCGGAACCTGGGAAGATGTCTGCCCGTGTAGGAATGGTTCTGGACGGGCAGACTCGATGCGGACCGATTAACTTTCCTGGTTTGTTTTAGAACCATTCTTTGCAAACGGAAGCAGACTTCGATCTGCAGACTTTCAGGGACACGGTGGATAATCTCATTGCAGGCAAGTGTGCAGTTGAAAAACAGCGCCCCTCCCCCCCATGCCCCTTATCCCAAATTCAGACTAGTCAGGCTGCGTGCTCCTGACGGTGGCAAACCTCCCCATCTGTCAAGGACCCGCCTGCATCTTGCCTGAGGGTCAGACTTTTTCATGTTTAGGATACCTCCATTCTTCCAATGGAGACGTTGAATACCTGGATCTATAGCAAGTTTGGGGTCTGTCAGTGTGGATTTGGGGGGTAAAGATCCCTATGCTGAAAGGGTGGCAAAGTATGCAGAGGCCCAAAAGGTGACTGGTGACTTCCAGGCTCCAGCTGGTTCTCCTGATTCTGTTCAGGCGACCTCAGCGGGGGCATATTACGCAGCCCCTTGTATGTGGGCAATGGAGGTTCAGGAAGGGCCTGGCAATCGTGGGCGGCTTTGAGGAGTTTAGGGATGTTTTCCTTCATACAGGTAACAGGCAAATGCGTGACATTTTCTCCCTGGAGCTGATTGGTCGTGAGTCTGAGGGCAGCTTTCACGTTCTCCCCAGACTCGTCTTCTTTGATGTCGCCTTCCCTGGCCGCGGATGACTTTCCCTTTTCCCCTTGTGAAGTGTCGCCCTTCGGGCCCTGCCTCTCCCCGTCGTCGCTGGAGCCGTCACCTCTGCAGGCACCGCCTCCAAGTGTTCCAGACGCGCCTGCCCCTCCGCCAGAGCAGTACTGGAAGGAGGTGGCCGACCAGAACCAGAGAGCATTGGGGGACGCTCTCGTTGAGAATAACCAAGTAGGGGCACTGGGCTGGCCGCCAGGACCCCTGGGGCAGGACAGGGTCTGGAGCAGGGCGGAGGTGGGCTTGTCAAGCGCCAAGATGTGACCATCTGGATCAACATATGGTTCTCCTCCACCTTAGTTTCCAACTTCCATGATTAGTGGGATATAACCCCACCTCATCAGGCTTTATTTTTCCAGACAAGATCTCACTTTATGGCCCAACCCTCCACTTTTGCTTTAGTCTGTGGTGGTGCACACCTGTAACCCCAGCAATTTGGGAGGCAGAGGTAGGAGAATCTGTGTCAGAGGCCTACCGAGGTAAAGGCAGACCTATCTGAAGAATAAACTAAAGCCAAACGATAGGGGGAGGCCTGGGGAAGTGGTTTATGTAGTACAGCAATTTTCGTACTAGTAGGAGACACTGAGTTCCAAATCCAGCATTGAAAACAAAAGACAAAGAAAACAAAGTGGAACTGACTGTCCTCTGGAGTAGCAAGGCCTTGGAGACTCGGTTTCGCTGGTCCGGACTAGAGCCAGCCCGGTGGCCTGTCTCCATCTTTGGGTCTCCTCCTGCAGCTGCACGTGACGCTGACCCAGAAGCAGGAGGAGATCGCCTCCCTCAAGGAGAGGAACGGACAGCTGAAAGAACTGGCCAGCCGCACCAAGCACCTGGCGTCGGTGCTGGATGTAAGTGGGGGGGGGGGTAGGCAGACGTGTGGGACACACCGGGCTGTCGAAACCTCTCCAGAGTCCCTGCCACCCCGTTCCCAGTGTTGGGACCCCGCGGGGTCGGGGGCCATAGCGGGCCACCCGGCCTCAGACCTGGTTTTGCGCACGGCGCGCAGGGCGAGTCCGGCTGGCCCTAGGGCGGCGCTCTTCCCCCATCTCCCCTAGAAGCTGATGATCTCACAGTCCCGGGATGGCGGGGCAGAGGCCGAGCCCTTCCTCCTCAAGGCGTCAGCCAAAAGAAGCCTGGAGGAGCTGTTCTGCGCCGCCGGCCAGGAGGGCGCGGAAGTGGATGCCATCCTCAGGGAGATTTCCCAGCGCTGTGACGAAGCCCTGCAGCGCCGCGATCCCAAGCGGCCCCGGCTGCAGCCCGAGCCCGCGAGCGCCGACCACCGACCGGGCAACCTGCACGGAGCCTTCCGAGGGCTGCGCACCGACTGCAGCGCCTTGAACCTGCGCCGCAGCGAGCTGGAGGAGGACGGCTCCTTCAGCACCCCGATCCGCAGCCACAGCACCATCCGCACCCTCGCCTTCCCCCAGGGCAATGCCTTCACCATCCGGACAGCCAATGGGGGGTACAAATTCCGCTGGGTCCCCAGCTGATCTGGGGGTGCGGTGCCAGAAAACGCTGCCCCGTATACCCCAGCTGAGGCCGAGGGTCAGCAGCTGGCACTGTCCCAAATCTGGTTTTGCAGAACTCTGAGCAGGCGAGTGCCACTCGGTAACGTATTCTTTCAGGAACCAGAGACGGCTTGTGAGTAATGCACTGTAAAGTCCCGCTCCGAAACGTAGTGTAGTCCCTCCCCTCCGCCGTGAATCCGTGCATGTACATATACCCACGTCCAGTCACGTTTAAAACCATTTACCTCTAATTTGGAAAATGAATTAGCCATATATATAGGTTATACATTGCCCTAGCTCTGTAAGAAGCTACAAGAGGTGCTACAAAGCGAGGTCACGTTTCTCTACAGGAGGCATTGCTGAAATTGTGAGTCTAGGCCCACTAGTGTTGGGGGACTCTCAATGCATCGTTCAACTTTCTTCAATCCTGGAAGGAAATCTAATTATCAAGTATCAATAGCCTGACCCAGCTGCTTGAGCAGAACGGAGACTCCCAGATGCCAGAGTTGTCAGCAAAAAAATGCGAGGCATATTTATTTGTAGTAATTATTCATATAAATATTTGCAATATCTGTGGAAAGTTTTATACTCACACTTTTATTTGGTCAAACAGAACACCCTCCCCCCCAAGCCAAATTTTGCTAAGAAAGATTTTTTAAAAAACTGGCATATTTGGGGCTGGGAAGGTGGCTCAGTGGTAGAGCGATGGCCTTGCATGCTCAAGGCCCTGGATTCAATTCCTCAGCACCACATAAGCAAAAAGAAAAAAGCCAGAAGTGGCCCTGTGGCTCAAGTGCTAGCCTTGAGCTGAAGAGCTGAGGGACAGCGCCCAGGTCCAGAGTTCAGGCCCCACGACCGGACCCCCCCCCAAAAAAAACAAAAAACAAAAAAAAACCTGGCATATTCTACCTGGAAAAAAAAAAGGGGTGAGGGATGACCATTGCTGGGCAGGTGCCAGGGGCTCACACTTGTAATCCTAGCTACTCATGAGGCTGACATCTGAGGGTGGCAGTTCAAAGCCAGCTTGGGCAAGAAAGTTTATGAGACTTTTGTCTCTAACCACCAAAAAGCTGGAAGTGGAGCTATGGCTCAAGTGGTAGAGTGCTATCCTTGAGCAAAATAAATAAAATAAAAAGCCCAAGGACAGCACATAGTCCCTGAATTTAAGTCCAAAGACAGCCCTGCCCCCAGCCAAATCACATGTACTTGCTGCAAACTGTGTGTGGAAATTTTGGTGAAAGTAAACCATTTACTTGAAGTCCACAGATAAAACTGGGATACACAAATTTTACATTGCTTGGCTTGATCTTCTAAGAAAAAATGTTACATATAATGCCTTTGACTTTGCTTCTTTTCCCTTTGTTTGTTGTGGGGGGAGGGGGGAATCCCTTTGTCCGTGAGGGCATATAGGCCAAGGAATGTTTTGTCCCAACCTCCATAATTCTTAAAATGGGACTACTTGTATTGAGGGGCTCAGCTTGGGCAAGTCTCCAAGTGTGTTACTCCACCCTGCATTGCTGGTTCTACCATTGGAGTGGACATATCAGGTAACAGGTGAGTTGGGTCCTGTGGCACAACCTGTTTCTTCAGCTTGCGCTGGGTACTGTTATCTGTATTTAAATAGCCATTTAGAAGCAACAAAAAAAGCAGTGATAAAATTTACCACATTTCCTCATATTTTGTCCAACAGACTAAAAAGTGGGTGGTTATGGATCTTTTTTTATCAGCTCAACTATAATATTACCACAGTTCAGATGATTAAAAAAAAACATCATGAAGCAAAGAAATGAAAGTCACTTAACCTGTCCTGATAAACAACAGACTTGTCAAAAGTATTTCTGTATATCTTATGCCTAGATTAAGAAAATGTATACTTCATATTGCTCTTCATTTTACAGACCTATAACTGTCTTGCTAGCTAGTAGCAACTCTACCTAAGTAATTTCCATTTCTAGGGAGGGAAAATTCCCTTGTGACTAATTGCACAAAGTACTAACTTTCATCAAGTAGTAGTAGTAGAATTAAAACATTAGATTCATTCATTCGTTCATCCAACAGATATTTACTGAATGTTGCTGAGAATCTCAGTAATGTTGCCACTAAAAAAACTAGTAAAAGAACAAAATATATACTTTCTTCTAGGAAGAGATAAATACCAAACAGGTAATAATAAGTGCTCTGAGGAAAACAAAAAGGAGTAAGGACAGTTTCTTAGTCAGCATGGGCTGCTATAACAAAACAGACCTGCAGCTTAAACAATGGATATTTCTCTGTTCTGGAGGCTGAAAGTTCAAGATCAAGATGATGGCTGAAGGCTGGAAGTGTGGCTAATGTGGTAGAGTGCTTGCCTAGTAAGCATGAGGTTCAAACCCCAGTGTTCAAAAAACAAATTGGTTTGAAGACACTGATTGATTGGGTTTCCTTTTCCCGTCTGCAGATGGCCACTTTCTTATTGGATGATCATATGGGGCAAGGGCAAGGGGGGAGAGAGAGAGAGAGAGAGAGAGAGAGAGAGAGAGAGAGAGAGAGAGAGAGAGATCCACTTACTCAGAGGGGCACAAATCATATCAAGGTGTTCTACCCCTATTATTTCCTCTAACTACCTTTGAAAGGTCTCACTTCCTAACACCATCACACTGGGTTTCAGCATGTGCATATTTTTCAGGGCACATAACCTTCCAATCCATAGCAGATAAAAAAGATGGTAGGGGAGTTGAGTTCTGGTGGCTCATGCCTGTAATCCTAGCTATTCAAGAGGCTGAGACCTGAGGATCTTAATTCAAAGTCATCCTGGGTAGATAGATCTGTGAGACTCTTTTTTCCAATTAACCAGGAAAAAACCAGACAAGAAGGTGTGGTTAAAGTAATAAGGTGCCAGCCTTCAACAACAACAAAATGCCAAACAAGAGTTTGAGTTCTGGCACAAAAACAAATCCCTGGAAGACAAGGCACATGCTAATCAGAGCAAGCAGATTTTTTTTAAGTTCTAGAAGACATCCACAGCAATCTCTTAGTACTTCTAGAGACAGCATCCAAGCCCTGAGTTCAAGCCTCATGACTGACTATATATATCTATCTATATATATAAATCTTGCTTAATGATTTTTTTCCACCATACCTTAATTGTCCTTTTCATGTCCATCCTGAGGTACAATTTGCTTGGATTCACTCACTTATTGAGGTCCTTTTTACTGTCTTCATTTAGAGTTCACATTTATTGCCATGCTTATCCAGGAAAATGTATATGAAACAGGACATTAAAGTTGAACACTATTAAGTGTAAGGAAATCAGCACAATTAAGACAGGGAAGTGATCTGCTAAAGACTATACCCTTCCTTCAGGCAAACACCTGTTCAAACTCTCACAGCTAACAACTATTTCCAATATTTACTTTTAGCTGCTTAACAAAATACTAGGTAAAATCAGACATGACAATTACTTACGTGTATTTATGTTGTACTAGGAAAAGAAACTCCACAGATTTACTCAGGATTTAAATGAGCAGCCAAGTGATAATTAGAAATTGCACTTGGTTATAGGGTGTGGAAATTTCAGTTAGTTCTAAGCCAGGCCACCATTGAAAGTAAATATGTCTGAATGCCATTTTCGGTGAGTGACAATAAGAGCTTTGAGCACTTGCATAAGACTGGGCCTCACTCTCAAGGTTTCAGGATTTTTTCTTTCCTCCTTCCTCCTTTCCTCCCTCTTTCCCTCCCTCCCTCTCTTCCTTCCTTCTTCCTTCCTTCCTTCCTTCCTTCCCTCTCCCTCTCTTTCTTCCTTCCTTCCTCTCCCTCTCTTTTCTTTCCCTTCTTTCTTTTCCTTCCTTCCCTCCTTTCTTTCTTTCTCTTTCTTCTTCCTTCCTTCCTTTCCTTCCTTCCTTCCTTCCTCTCCCTCTCTTTTCTTTCCCTTCTTTCTTTTCCTTCTTTCCTTCCCTCCTTTCTTTCTTTCTCTTTCTCCTTCCTTCCTTCCTTCTTTCCTTCCTTCTTTCCCTTCCTTCCTTCCTTCCTTCCTTCCTTATTTCTTTTTTATTTCATTGGTGGTGAGGCTTGAAATCAAAGCCTGGGCACTGTCTCTGAGTGTTTTTGCTTAAGGTTAGCAATCTACCACTTTCAGCCATAGCTCCACTTCTGGTTTGGGGGTGGTAATTGGAGATGACGCTTACATACTTTCCTGCCTAGGCTGGTTTTGAATTGTAACCCTCAGATCTTAGCAGCCTGAATAGCTAGGATTATAGGCATGAGCCACTGGACACTTCTATTTCTTTAATATAGAAATACCAAATGTACAAGATACCTCTTGATGTGCTAATCCTTTTTTTTTTTCTTCTGGGGATAGCTCTGAGTACACAAGCCTGGGTCTGTTTGATTTGGACTCCTCTCTACACTTCCTGTAATGGCAACCTCCACTCCCAATCATCTCATCATCACTGATTGCTTACTGAACTAAGAGTTTTTTGTTTTAAGTAAAATTTCTGGAGCTGGGAATGATAGTGAACACTGTAATCCCCAGTAACTCAGAAGGCAGATATTGGGAAGATCATAGATTGAGGTCAACCCTGGGCAAAAAGTTAGCAGGATGGGCTGGGAAGGTGGCTCAGTGGTAGAGCACTTGCCTTGCATGCCTGAGGCCCTGGGTTCGATTCCTCAGCACCACATAAGCAAAAAGACAAAAGCTGGAAATGGCGCTGTGGCTCAAGTGGTAGAGCGCTAGCCTTGAGCTGAAGAGCTGAGGGACAGCGCCCAGGCCCAGAGTTCAGGCCCCATGACCAGACCCCCCCCCCAAAAAAAAACCCAACAAAACAAACATACAAAAAAAAGTCCATTAGACTTTTATCTCCAACTAGCCACACTTCCAGACTGGAAGTGGTGCTGTAGCTTAAGTGGTAGAGCACTTGCCTTGAGAGAGCACTTGCCTTGAGCTGAAGAGCTGAGGGACAGCACCCAGGCTCAGAGTTCAAGCCACATGACAAAAAAAAAAAAAAACAAAGAAAAAAAAAAGGAAAAAAGGTGGACTATGGATCAAGCAGTAGCAAAGTGTTTTGAAATGTGCAAGTCTCTGAGTTCAAACTCTAATATCATCAAAATAAGATTGAGACATAATTCACATACTATACAATTCATCCATTTAAAATGTATAATTTACTATTTTTAGTATATCCATAATGTGTTATAGCCACCCCTGCATTTAATTTTAAAATATTGCTGTCCTCCCTAAGAAATCCTGCTAGCTAGCAATCACTTCTATTTTTTATCCCCAGTACAAGCAACCACTAATTTATTTTCTGTTTCTATAAAATGGTCTATTCTAGGTATAGATATAGCCAGATTATATGTGTGTTTTGTGACTGTTTTAACTTTTAACTGTTTCAGGGTTCATTATGTTGTAGCACACATCAGTAGTACTACATTCCTTCTTCTTATCAAATACTATTTCTTTGTATGCAGATTTGTTTTTCAGGTCTCGGGCTTGAACTCTGGGCCTGGGCGCTGTTCCTGAGCTTCTTTTGCTCAAGGCTAGCACTCTACCACTTGAGCTACAGTGCCACTTCCAGTTTTCTGTTAATTGGAAATAAGAGTCTCACAGTTTCCTAACTACACTGATTTTAAACTGATTCTCAGATCTCAGCCTCCTGAGTAGCAGAATAGAATTACAGGCAAGAGCCCATGGTATCTGTTTTTAGTCATTTATTCACTCACTCATCAGTTGATGAATACCTGAGTGTCTCCATATTTTGGCAATGTTGGCACTGGTGACTTATGCCTATAATCCTAGCTAGACAGGAGGTTGAAATCTGAGGATCAGAACTTGAAGCCAGTCTGGTCAGGAAAGTCTGTGAGACTCTTATTTCCACTTAGGCACCAAAAAGCCACAAGGGGAGCTGTGGCTTAAGTAGTAGAGTACTAGCCTTGGGGGAAAAAAAGCTCAAGGACAATGCCTAGGCCTGGAGTTCAAGCCTCAGGACTAGCACCAAAACAGGAGAATGAGCAGCTGGAGAAGAAGAAAAAGGAGGAGGCGGCTACCATGAAAATTCTGCACAAGTGTTTGTGTAGAAGTATTTTTGCTTTTCTTGGATGTACCTACAAGTGGAGTTGCTGGATAGAATGATAACTCTAGGTTTAACATTTTGACGAACTGCAAATGTTTTCATGGTAGCTGTACTATGTCCAGCCCCACCAGCAAATGAAGTTACATTGACTGAACTAACTGAAGTTACAATGACTACGAATGTCCAGCTTCTCTGGTATTAGGACTGTCAGTGTTCTGGAATCTGGGCATTCTAAGAGGTGTGTAGTGGTCTCACTTTGCATTTTCCTGAAAACAAATGATCTAGAGGAGCTTTTCACATGTATGTATCTGCTGGCTGTCTGAGCATCTTGTTTGGGAAGCTGTCCTTGAAACTCTTCAGGTCATTTTGGAATTGGGTTCATTTTGTTTTTGCAGTGGGTCTTGCTGTTCTGTTCAAGCGATGATAGATACACCCATTTTGTCCTCCAGTTTCATTAATGTTTGCCTTCTATATTGGTGATCTATTGTGAGGCTCCTGCAGGTTCTGTTCTGCCTTCTTGGTGAATCAACCCCTTTATCATTATATAGGGTCCCTTTATCATTGCTACTTGCTCTGAAAACTGTTCTGTCTGATATATGGTCACCCTTGTTTAAAATGTTTTAAATTTAAAAATATTCAACTGACAAACATTGTATGTAATCAAAGTATACAGTGTGATATTTATGTATCTCTCTCTCTCTCTATATATATATATAACCTCAATCAAGTTAATGTACCCATACCCACCCTCAGAATTTGTGGATCCATGGAAAGCTTGCATATTTTGAGCAACATGTCCCATTCTGCCCCTTCCTAACATCAGCCCTTCCTTCCCATCTAAATAGCTATTCTTTGTTAGATCAAACAAGGGAAAACAGCGTTAAAAATCTTCCCCTCTTCCTCCGCCTCCTCTTCCTCCTTTTCTCCTTGTTTCTCTTCTTTGCTGACAGCAGGACTTGAACTCAGGCCCTTGAACTCTCACTTGGGTTTCATGAAATTTGGGTTTCACGTAGCATGAAAGATAGCATTTAAGGTACAACTCCAGTCTGTCATTTTGCTGGTTAATTGGAGATGGAAACCTATAGACTGAGTAGCTAGAATTACAGGTTTGAGGTACCAGTGCCCACCTCTAATATTTGACTTTTACCTAAAAATATGAAAAATACCTTAAAAAATTTCTTCAGCAGTTTAGCCTACAGGTTAGAGCTTAAGTAACTCCATTTCTCACATGAAGAAATGAAGTGGTTCTGGGTGATATTACTAATTTTACTACCAAATCTATGCCTGGGCCACTTCTATCATTGATTCCTAGCTTTCCCATCACTGGACTGAGCCTTACTATCTATTGATGAGTTTATAAATAGTAAGACTTAAAACATGCTTCCTATTTATTGTTTTTGGCATCAAACTTTCCTATTGTTAAACAATGAACTTTACACATACGTTAGATTGGAGAGGATATATTACAGCAGGGTTTTCATAGTGCTTAGAAAATCATTAATAAGCAGAAACAAAAATACCAAATGAGGATGTTGCTTGGAAAGCAAGTTGAACACAGGTGTTGCACCAAGCAAATACAAGCTACAAATCCAATCTCAGGCACAGAACTTACAGGTGTTACTACTTAGAGAAACTTTAGATTTAGGTTCTTTTGCTTCTAGACTGAAAGCAAGACATGTTTATACTTATATTTGGAAAGCTTTGCTGATAGCTTATTTTTTTTTAACAAGTAAACACTTCATAGCAAGTGGCCTTACCATAACTGGTGTGTACCAGGAGCGAAGAGTTCTGCTAGGTGGAGGAAGTAGAGAAGGGTAGAGAAGGGGAGCAGAAGGTAGAGGTGGGCTGTCATGTCCCACTGGAGTACTATCAAAGCCCGGGACAGAGCTGTTCAACAAAACTTACGCTCTGTCCTCTTCTTTGAAAATACATTTCCCCTTTCTTTTTTTGAATCAGCCCTTTGCCCATTTCTATATTTGATGATAGTCTACACTTGAAATTGACTTAGTCCTGTTTGGTGTGTGTGCCAGCACAGGGCTGGGTCTCAGGGTTTGGGTGCTGTCTTTTAGCGTTTTTGCTAAGGCTGGTTTCTACCACTTGTCACATCTCTCCTTCTGGCTTTTTTTTTTTTTTGCTGGTTAATTGGAGGTAAGAGTCTTAGGGACTTTTCTGTCTAGACTGGGTTTGAATTTGCTCCTCAGATCTCAACCTTCTGACTAGCTAGGTTTACAGGTGTGAGCCACCATGCCTAGTTTAAAAAAATTATCCATAATCTGATCTTATCTATGTTGGGACAGGCATTCTGATTTGCTAATAAAATTGTATTGGATAATATCTTGATACCTAGAGAAGGCAACTTGGCAACTATGTTGCAAATTGAACTAGTGTGTGTGTGTGTGTGTGTGTGTGTGTGTGTTTGTGGGGGGGGGGTGAACAGTTTCACATGGGTGAGTTTCATTAAGATAGTTCCACATGTATATACAATGTATCCTGATTGGGGGTGGGGGGGTGCTTAATCCACTCCTCTTTAAACAATTTCAGTTTGGTTGTATTTTCATACATGAAATTAAACTACTTCTAGGATATTCTACCTCATTCATCCTTTTTGCTAGTCCCTCCTCCTGCTGGTAATCCCCTACCATTTGAGCCTGTTTTACTTTCCCGAAAGTGACTGAGCCTTTGTCTATGTCCACAGCTGCTTTAACCTTCAGTCTTTCAAACACAAACTTGCAGGCTAAACAGCTGAAATCAGTTAATTGTACTCTGTAGGGCAGGCTGTTTCTCAGCTCATTTCCTACTCAGCAAATTGATGTGATGTAGGAAATGTAGGGAGTATGATACTCCTTTATTTATATTCTATCTGCTCATGGTTGTTAATGCTTTTGCATTCTGCCCATAACAGCATCTCTATAGTATTACCACTTGTGGCATGAGAAGCAGGTTCTATAAATTGCCTTGGCTTTAGTTGGAAAAAAAATACCTTTCATGCACAGTTACCTGAACAAGCTTTTCTCTTAATTCTGTTATGGAGGGAAGCTAGATGTGGTATCATCCCAGCAATGCCTAGAAATCTAAGACAAAAAGATTGCAGTCCAGGGGCCCATGATGCAGGAAATGAAACACCATCTTAAAAATGACCAGCCATACCAGGCCCAGGTGGCTCATGTCCATAATCCTAGCTACTCAGGAGGCTGAGATCTGAGGATCAGTTCAAAGCCAGCCAGGGCAAGAAAGTCTGCGAGAATCTTATCTCCAATAAAACTACCAGAAAACCAGAAGTGGCACTGTGGCTCAACAGGTAGAGTGCTCACCTTGAGCTGAAAAGCTCAGGGACAGCACCCAGGCCCAGAGTTCATGCCCCACGACTGACAAAAAAAACAAAAACAAAAAAACCCCCAGTGGCTTATGCCTGTAATCTTAGCTACTCAGGATCTGAGATGTGAAGATTATGGTTCAAAATAAGCTCGGGCAGTAAAGTCTGTGAGACTATCTACAATGAACCACCAAAGAGCTGGAAGTGATGATGTGGCTCAAGTGGTAGAACACTTGCCTTCAGCCAAAAAAAAAGCTTCTGCTCACACCCAAAGTTCAGGTTCTAGAATAGGCGTGTGTGTGTGTGTGTGTGTGTGTGTGCACGCGTGCAAGTGTATGCACGCATGCTTGCGTGCACACCCCCCCCCCACAGACACACACACAAAGTAGCCAGACTCTGGTGGCTCATGCCTGTAATCCAGTTACTCAGACTGCAGAGTTATGGAGGATTATGTTTTAAAGTCAGCCAGGACAGAAACCTATTTAAAGTCAGCCAGGACTTCATTTCCAAAACAATCAGCAAAATGCTGGCTAGAGATGTGGATTAAGTGATAGAGCACCAGTGGAGCAAGCAAGTCAAGCACAAGGCCCAGCATTCAAACCTTGATACCAGCAAAACTACAATCAGGGTAGCTAAGAGGTACTCTAAAGAAGATTACTTGGGTTTGCATTCTAGGTTAAACACCAACTAGCGGTGGCATCCTGGGCAAGTTATATAACCTTTCAGCCTCAGTTTTCCATCTGGACAATGGAGCTGATGGGATGGCATACTTCACTTGTAGGTAGACTATCCATCCACAGGCCATATATATAAATGAATGTAGTAACACACTCATGTTCAGTGTCATAGTGTAATAATGTTAACTACTATTTGTAGAGTGATCTAACATCTTAAAAGTACTCTTACATACGTTTTCTCATTTGATAATACAAGCACTTGGGATAATTTTCATTCCTTCTCCCTCAGTAACATTTTGAACAGATTGTTTCTGACACTCAAAACTCTACTTAGGGCTCAGAGGGTGCACACCTGCAATCCTAGCACTTGGGAAGCTGAGGCAGGAAGGCTGTGGATTTGAGGCCAGCCTGAGTTATATAGTGAGACAGCATCTCAAAATAAAAACAGCAACAACAACATTTAATGACAGGCCAGGGAGAATAATACCATGGAAGAAAATAGAAACTTCAGCAGCATGTGTTCTTTGTACACAAAGCTTTCTTTTGGTCAGGTTAAATAAATTAAATTCCTGTTTCTCAATGGTTTGTTTACTGTCCTCTGAGTCTTCAGGTTTCACTATTTACCTTAGATTACAGAATTTAAAGTTGTACCACCACTGAAAAGGCCCCAAAGGTTAAATTTTGGAAGCAATGCCTTACTGCCTTTAGGTTGATTCACTTAGCATTTGATTTACTTTTGAAATAATTGTAGTCAGGGATCCAGGGCATATTTGTTAAATATTCAACCAGGGTAATTGGTTAAATAAAAATTTCTGTATCTACATAATGAAGTCATTAAAGTATTTCATAGGTGGGTTCTGGTGGCTCACATTTGTAATTCTAGCTACTCAGGAGGCTGAGATCTGAGGATCATGGTTCAAAGCCAGCCCAGGCAGGCAAGTCCCTGTAAGATTCTTATCTAGAATTAACCACTCAAAAACTGGAAGTGGTGCTGTGCTTAAGTGATAGAGTGCTAGCCTTGTGCACAGAGGCTGAGGGACAGTGCTCAGGCTTTGAGTTCAAGCCCCTCAACCAGCAATATATATGTATATATGTAATAAAAATAAAAACAGAAAAATGCAGAGGGGTTAGGGAAATAACTCCATATTAGAGCACATGCTCTACGCACAAGCCATCGGTTCAATCCTCAGCACCACAAACAGAATTCATGACCCTGGGCTGGGGGCTCACTCCTGTACTTAGGAGGTTGAAATCTAAAGGACTGAGTTGTGCCTGATAGAAAAGGCTGTGAGACCCCATGTCCAGCAAAAATCAGGACTCGAGGCATGATTCAAGTAGTAGAGGACTAACTGTGAAGAAGAAAGCTTGAAGTGAAAATGTAGTTGTGACATCTCAGATGCAAAGAGAGCAGGATGGTTTAGTCCTGCCTGTAGTCACTATGCTAACTCTTGTAACTGTAGGCATTGCCAGCCAGGGGACTACAAATTTTGCTTGTATGCTACTATTTCCTCCTCCCATGAAGAAGTGAAGAGCTTTTCTTTATTGCCTTACTTTAATAAATAATATTGTGTATAATATTACTGAAATGTTAAGCCTATTGGGTTGAAATTATGACATGAAAAACATGTTAATGCATATGTATTTACACAGATATGTTTACACACTGGATAAGCACAGTTGGAAGTGTTTCAGTTATGGGTTATGAGCTGATGATCCTGTGGTATCCCTGAGAGGTGAGTTCTCCATACTAGAGTATAACTAACTCTTAATTCAACTTTTCTGGACTAAGTGTCTAGAAGATAAAGCTACAGAATCTTACAGGAAAACTAAGAAGCATACCACACACCAACTTCATGCATTCAAATTACATTGTCTCAAACTCTGATGTTGCAAACCTTTACAATAATTAAACTTTTAGGTTGTTGGAATTATGTCCCACATTAGATGATAACAATCTTTATTGCTTGTACTTAGCTAAATTAGTTGGTAGTTGGTGGTTTTGTTTTGTCTAGTCGTGGGGCCTGAACTCTGGGCCTGAGCGCTGTCCCTCAGCTCTTCAGCTCAAGGCTAGTGCTCTACCACTTGAGCCACAGCGTCACTTCTGGCTTTTTTCTTTTTGCTTATGTGGTGCTGAGGAATCGAACCCAGGGCTTCAGGCATGCAAGGAAGTGCTCTACCACTGAGCCACCTTCCCAGCCCTTGTTTCATTTTCATTTTTGTGCCAGGCCTGGGGTTTGAACTCAGGGCTTGGGCACTGTCCCTAAGCTTCTTTTGCTCAAGGCTAGCACTCTACCACTTGAGCCACAGCTTCACTTCCTGTTCCTCTCATCTATCCTTCCTTCCTTCCTTCGTTTGTTCATTCGTTCATTCCTTCCTTCCCTCCTTCCCTCCTCTCCCTCCCTCCCTCCTTCCTGCCTTTCCTTCCCTTCCTTCCTTCCTTCCTTCCTTCCTTCCTTCCTTCCTTCCTTCCTTCCTTCCTTTCCTTCCTTCTCTTTCTCCCTCTCCTCCTTTCTCTCTCTCTCTTCCTCTCCTCCTTTCTCTCTTCCTCTCCTGTTTTCTCTCTCTTTCTCCCCCCCTTTTTTGGTAGTTTACTAGAGATAAAAGTCTCATGGCTGGGGGTGGGGGTGGGGGTGGGGGGAGGATGGGATGGGATGGGAAGGGGAAACAAAGGAGGAGGCTACAATGCTTGATAAGAAATGTACTCATCTTGCCCATGTAGTTGTAACCCCTCTGTACAGTATTTTTACAATAAAAAAATAAAAATTTAAATAAAACAAGTCTCATGGCTTTGGGAGCTGGCTTTGAACTATGGTCCTCAGATTTCAGTCTCCTTGGTAGCTAGGATTACAGGCACAAACCACTGTTGCCTTGATTAGTAGTGATTTTTTTGTTTTCTGGCAGCATTAGAGTTGAACTCAGGATTTTGTGCTTGCTAGGAAGGTGCTCTATGGCTGAACCATGCCACTGGCCTTTTCTGTGCTGGTTATTTTTTTTTAATTTAATTTTATTTTGTGAACATACTGTACAGAGGGGTGTGCTGGTTATTTTTGAGATAGGGTCTCACTTCTTGCCTGATTGCATGCCTGGACCCCTATTCACCCATTTTAGGCATCCCACTAATAGCTAGGATAATAGGTGCACGCTACCACATATAGTTCCAAGAAGGGGTCTCACAAATTTTTCTTTCCAACTTTTCTTGTCTTGAACCTTGCTCTTCCAAATCTCAGCCTCCCAGGTAGCTAGGATTACAAACAGGCATCCAGTTCAGAAAATATCTTTGATATAGATCTTTTTTCTTTTTCTTTTCCCTTTTCTAATTTCCTTCCTTCTCTTTCACCTCCTTCTATCCCCTCGCTCTCCTTTCTTTCTTTTCAAAACAAAAGCTTTTATTTCAGTAGGTCTTCATTTAAAAATAAAAATATGCGGTAACAATTCTGCCTCCTTATATTTTGTCCTAGGTAAAGAAGGCAGAGAAACACGTTTATCTAAATTCTTCATTTCCCTAGAAAAATCAGGTGAGGTGGAGTTGTGTGATCATTGGAGCCTCTTTATTAGTTCTTTTTATTCAGTCAAATACAAAAGATTGGGTTCTAGGTCTGATCCTGTAATATATTTTAAGTGCTTTGGATAGTGTCTGCACGTAGTTTGCATTAAAATATTTAGCTATTAATTTTTTAAAGGGAATACTTTGATAAGACTTCACCCAAGAGTTAATGGTGGGCTGAGGAGAGCTCAGTGGTAGACTGTGTTGAGCATGTGTCAGGCCCTGGGTTCTATCCTCAGCACCAAATAAGTAACCAAGAAAGTTAATGGACATAGTTACTATACACAGTCCAATTGCTTCTAGAAGGAAGAAAGGGTATTCAAAGTGAGCAAATAAAATGGTTGGAAAACCAAAATAAGGTGCACATTATGTGCACCATTTGGAAATCCTAAGAAATACAGCCTTAGAATTCAATTACTTACAGAATCAATTACTTTCCGTGTTCACAGCGCCACCTTCAGGAGAGAAACGTGTTCATGTTAAGGAATGCATCCTTGTTGGAGGGACAAGGTCATCCCTAAGGGTGTAATTAGGACAGTGTTTAGTCTAATCCATTGTCAAGACAGTGCCTGCTCTCTTCCAGTCTAACTGCGGTCTCAGGGGCTTGCACTTTTTGTTGTTAGTCATACGGGTTGAACTCAAGGCTTGAGTGATATCCCTGAGCTTTTTCACTCAGGGCTAGCTCTCTACCACTTTGAGCCACAACACCACTTCCAGTATTCTGCTGGTTAATTGAAGACAAGAATCTCATGGATGTGTCCTGCCCAGGCTGATTTCTTTTTTTTTTTTTGTCGGTCGTGGGGCTTGAACTCTGGGCCTGGGCGCTATCCCTCAGCTCTTCAGCTCAAGGCGAGCACTCTACCACTTGACCAAAACGCCACTTTCGGTTTTCTGGTGGTTTATTGGAGATAGGAGTCTCACGGTCTCTCCTGCCCGGGCTGGCTTTGAACCGTGATCCTCAGATCTCAGCCTCCTGAATAGCTAGGATTACAGGCGTGAGCCACCAGCGCCCGGCCCCAGGCTGATTTCTAATGGGGATCCTCGGATGTCAGCCTCCTGAGTGGCTAGGACTACAGGCATGAACCACCAGTGTCTGGAAAGAGCTTGTACTCTCGGCCTTTTTTTTATTTCCACACAGCTGCCACTTGAGACACACTTCTACTTCCAGAATAGGGAAATTTGACTAAATGAAGTTATTTCTTCATGGACATGTTAGCTGCTTTCTCAATTTGTTTTAGTTGTATTTTTTTTAATTAAAGTTAAAAAATATTACCTTTAAAATATAATTTGAACATAATATGTTAGATCTTTACATTTTTAATCCATAATATAGCACTTCATTTTTCAATGTTCTTTATAAATGAAGTACAACATAAGTTAAACATGACTTGGTTCCATGTAGAAATGATTACAACATGCAAGCTCTTAAATATATTCTAATTTTGACCTTCAAAAATTACATGAAGGGTATTTTTTTATTTTATGATAGCAGCCCATTGCCCAATATGGTAGGCTTATCATTTGTGTTTTTGGCCACACTGTCTGCTTTAAACTTATTTTCCATTATTCAATTAATCCATTATAGGATTTGAAAAGGCATCAGCATGTCTGGTAAGCAAAAAAAATAAGTAATGCTTATTCCATGGTACTCTCTGGACACCATGGAGAGAAGGTGTCAAATGGAGAGAAGATAGACACTGAAGGTTTTTTTAGAAGTTAGGTTAGTGCTATTGCTCAGGAGGATGACACACTTAATCAACATGCACTGATGACAGAGATGATTGTCTTATACCTAAACTTGGCATACAGAAAGGTAAAGCCTTGAAGACTTGATTTTTGACTATGCTCTACCAGAAAGACAGTGGAATGGGCAAAGGGGTAGTAATGAAGAAATGACAGAATGGGCATTGGAAAGGCTCTCCTTCATGTTGTGCATTCTTTTTTTTTTTAATTTCCTTTTTGGTTTGTTTTTGGGACTTGAACTCAGGGCCTGGGTGCTGTCCCCGAGCTTCTTTTGGTAGCGCTCTACCACTTGAGCCACAGTGCCACTTCCAGCTTCCAAATTGTGACCCTCAAATCTCAGCCTCCTGAGTAGTTAGGATTACAGGTGTGAGCCACCTGTGTTTGGCTTCATTAAAAAAAATATATATTCTTATTGTACTGGTTCTTGAGCTTGAACTCAGGCCTGCACACTGTCTCTTAGCTTTCTCTCTCAAAGCTGACACTTTACCAGTTGAGCTACCCCCTCTGCTTCTGGTCTTTTGCTGTTTAATTGGAGATATGATTCTTACAGACTTTTCTGCCTGGGCTGGTTTTGAACCTTAAATCTCAGATCTCAGCCTCCTGAGTAGCTAGCAGCACAAACATGAGCCACTGGTGCCATGGTTGTGTTTGAAGTGTTGAGAGAATATCACGTGAAAGCGAGATTTTCAAGTCTAGAGCATCTGAGCCAACTCTTCTTTGAGGGGACATCATCTTTATAGGAGTGGATTTTACATTGCCTTAAAAGTGTGGTGATGCCGGGCGCTGGTGGCTCATGCCTGTAATCCTAGCTACTCAGGAGGCTGAGATCTGAGGATCGCGGTTCAAAGCCAGCCCAGGAAAGGAAAGTCCTTGAGACTCCTATCTCCAATAAACCACCAGAAAACCGGAAGTGGCGCTGTAGCTCAAGTGGTAGAGCGCTTGCCTTGAGCTGAAGAGCTGAGGGACAGCGCCCAGACCCAGAGTTCAAGCCCCACGACCGACAAAAAAAAAAAAAAAAGTGTGGTGAACAGTTATTTGGGTAGTACCTGATTGATAAGCAAAGGGAAAGAACACATTATAGGAAATGTGATCTCTTTTTCATGCTTTAAAAGCTGGACCAACTGGACTCTCCATCCTCCTTAATTGGGCTATGGGTGAAGGACAAGCTTTGTACTTAGAAATCAGGCAGAAATAGGAAAAATACATGAATTATTAATTTTAAAGCCATACTAGCAGAAGTGGCAGGGTCCTGACTGACTGCAGGTCCTTGTTGCTATTCTGAGCTATCTGATCGGGGTTGGGGCGCACTGCGTGTATCAGTATCCCTCTGGGGCAGGTGCTGGTGTGTGTGTGTGGGGGGGGAGACAGGAGAATCTTCTTTTTTTTCGGGTTCAGGGCTTACTTCCTCGCCCCAGCAGGACATCGAGGCTCAGCCCCCCCCCCCACCATGGTGCTATATATTAATGCTCACCTGCGTAGCGCTGATCGCCCCCCCTCCCAGGTCCCTCTTCCCTAGTGTCCCCTGGCCCCCCCACTCCTCCAACCCCGCCTGGCAGGGCACGTGCTACCAAGGGCAGTTGAAACGGACTCCAACCGTCCCTCTGGTCCAGTAGGCGCGCGGGCCGGCGCGCGGGCGGGAGGGGCGCGATCCTCCGGGCGCGGGAGGCGCTGGGGGCGGCGGGCGCGGGCGCGGGCGCGGGCGGGCGGGCGCGGGCGGGCGCCGGTCAGGCTGCAGTGGGGCGGGAGTTGCCGCGGGCCGGCGCCATGCCAAGCAGCCGTTGTCGTTGAGGATGGGGAGCTCTCCCGGGGTGCATTTCTGGAAAAACGATCGCGGATACCGGGAAGTAGAAAAGGCAAGCTGCAAAAACCCGCTGAGTACAGCGAGAGATCCCGCCTTTGTGTGGGAAGATTAACGGGGCCACACTGCCTGTGTGCGGGCTGAATGGGTGTGTGAAATACCTGGAGACAAGGCGGGAGCGTGGGCAGAGCCACTGCGCTCTGGGATGTAACGTTTATATTATATATGAAAGATCTGCATCAGGGAAAGTTAGATCCTCGTTTCCTCTGGTGGGGGAACTGCGGGGACTCTTGGAGCAAAGGAAAATTTGAGGGTGGAGAAAACTGTCCCCCAGCTTTCTCTTCCTGGCTGGTCCAACTCTTCTCTCACCTTTTCTAAATCTACACTCTTCCTCTCCTTGTCACACCTCCTCCTGCAAACCCTGTATTTTGAAGATCATTACAAGTACATGAAAGTTGGAATGAAGACATTCATCGTTCCTAAACTATATTTGATTAAGTTGTGATGTCATGTTTAAGAAATATTTCCCCTTACATAGGTAGGCCACAGTGTTGGATCTTTCCAACGGACTGCTAATTTGGGTTGACATTTGCAAAACTGATCACTGAAGTTAGTGTATCTGACTCATCCAAAGATGGTTCACTTTATTTTACTTAACCTACATGTTTGCTGGAAGGATTTGTTGGAACTTGAACTTGGGATGAGCACTCCTAGTAAATGCACTACAAAGGAGGTAGAATTCTTGTGGGTGAAACATCTTTTAATCCAAGAGTTGACTATCAAGCATTTTGATAAATATCATTTTAAGATGAAGTTAATCCTGTGCAACAGTTTCCCATAATTTTTTGTTATGGGAAAGGAGTCAAAGATTGGGTCTTAGCTTTGATACCTTTCTCCCCCTTTGATAATCAAGGAAAGCAATGGAGTGAGCTTGAGTGTCTTTTGAGTATCTAGAACCCTTAGCTAGACAAAGGCATTTTAAATCATGCATGCTGTGTTAGTCTCAAATGGCGGTGGGTGGGGTGGGTGGCAAGGGAAAATCTTGTTGCCAACATGGCCCCTTATGGGAGTTGGGATGGCAGCTAAGGCTGTTCTGGCCTTCTGCCACCTCTCCTTACCCCCCCCTGCCCCGCCTCCTTTTTTGGGTCGTTTTTGGGACTTGAACTCAGGGCCTGGGTGCTGTCCCCGAGCTCTTTTGCTCAAAGCTAGTGCTTTTTGGGTCACAGCGCCACTTCCGGTGTTTGAGTCTGGCTGGCTTTGAACCGGGATCCTCAGATCTCAGCCTCCTGATTCCAGGCGTGAGCCAGCGGCGTCCGGCCTCATCCGGCTTGGCCCGCCGGGCCTCCCTCCGGGCCGCCGGCTCTGACCTGCTGCTGCTGCTGCGCACCCGGCCGTGCACACCAGATGACGGCCGAGGACCGACGGGCCGAACCCTAGCGGCTGTCGGGGGCGCTTGGAGGAGGAGGCAAAGACAACGGCCTCGGGGAACCCAGCACCTGTGTTTGTGGCTAGGCAGAGAAAGGTGAAGTCCCAGAGCCCGCCTCTCGGCCCGCCACCAGCCCGCTGGCCTCCCGCCGGCCCGGCAGTCCCGGTGGCTGGCCCGGGCCCAGGCCCGCCACGGCCCGTGGCGAAGTTTGGCGAAGCAGCGCGCGCCTCGGACCGGGTGAGGCGGGCGGGGCGGGGCCGCGGACCGGGCGGGGGCGGGGCGGGCGAGGCGCTCCGGGGAAAGCCCGCCCCGGCTTGACGTCACCAGAGCGCTGGCCAATGACAAGCCGCCGGGGGAATTCCCGCGTTGGGGGCCGCCCCGCGGGCTTTTTAAAGGGTACCCTGGGGAATTGGCTCCGGGGAGAGCCGCGGGGGCCGCGGAGACGCGACGGTCCCCGAGGACGGGACTCCAGGGGTTGACCGTCGGTGCTAAAGGCTTAGCCCTGACGGGGACCAGAAGCACCCAGCGGAGACAGGGCCGGCGGAGATGGAGTGGAAGCTGGAGCGCTCCGCCCCGCGGAGGGTCCGCACGGAGGAAGCCATCCTGTGGGTCAGTCACCACCTGCGCCTTCCTCGTCTGACCCTTGTTGACCCGGGCTTCCCGCGAAAGGCGCCGTTTGCAGCACCCGTTTAGGACCAGCAGGTGGCACCAAACGACAACCTGGTCTTCGGTGTGTGTCGGGCCTGGGGTTTGAACCCAGGGCCTTGGCGCTGCCCCGGCTCAAGGCTAGCGTTCTGCCACTAGAGCCACAGCTCCATCTCCAGCTTTGTGGCTGGTTATTTGGAGATGAGGCTCAGGGACTTCCCTGCCCAGGCTGGCTTCGAGCTGCCATGCTCGGATCTCAGCCTCCCGAGGAGCTACGATCACAGGCTCCGTGGATCACAGGCTCCGCGGCTCGTTGTTTCAAAGGAGGTGAAAGTGGTCGGGCTCGTTGTTTCAAAGGAGGTGAAAGTGGTCGGACAAGGCTCTTGAGGGAAAAATGCCCGATGGTTTCCATAAACAGTCTCTCTCAATGTGTTATTTGTCTTTTCAAAGGAGAATGTCATGAAGGTGTTCTCCAAAGACCTGAAGCAGCAGAGAGCCCGCGGTCCCCGCAAGGTGAGTGTGCAGGACGTGCTCTGGCTTTCCGTCTTCGTTCTGGCCTTTTGCTAAAGAGAGCATTTGGAGGAAGTCTGAATTGGTCGGAAAATAGAATTAAAAGAAGTCAATGGTGGGGGAGAGGGAGGAGTTGGGGAGGTGGGAGGGAAAGGATGGTCGGGGAAAAACAAAGGAGGAGGTAACAATGCTCGATAGGAAATGGACTGATTACCTTACTCAAGTAACTAACCCCTCTGCACAGTATTTCTACAATAAAAAACAAGTCAGTATGTGTAAGCACAGAATCGAATTATGTACTAAACAAATTTAAGAAGCTGAGGACTCTCACAAGTAATAGTAATCATTTGTATGTGAATAGTGTTTTCTAGTTTCTGTCAAGAGCATGGGTCATTTGTCTCAAGGATGGGTCAGGTCGGCAGCGCGTTGCTAGCTGTCTGCTAAAATGTCTCCCGAGAGTTGCTGGTTTGCCTTGACTCTATTGTACACAGTGGCTTGCTTCCCGGGAGAAAAAGAAAATGGTGCCATCTTATGGACAATAGAAGTGGCATAACCCAAGGTTAAACTTGATCCAACTGAATACTTTTCCCAATGAAAGACTAAGCCCCAAGGCAGTACTTTTTTTTTTTTTTGGTAGTCAGGGTAAATTGAACACATTTAAACTATTACCAGAAAACAGCATTTGTACGACATACATCTGTCATAATCATTCTCTTTGGTTCACCTACCTTTAGTCTTTTAGGTTCTTGTTTCAAACTCATCACTGGTTTTTAGATTTTTCTAGATCATGTATATTCTACAATATATATAAATGGTGACATACCGAATTGAATGTATAGTGGAATGCAACGACTAAGGTCATATACTGGGGAAAAATAATTATACTTAAGCCTTTTCTTTTTTGGTCGTGGGGCTTGCTTGAACTCAGGGCCTAGGAGTTGTCCTTGAGCTTTTCCTTCCTTTCTTCCTTCCTTTCTTTCTTTCCTTCTTCTTTCTTTCTTTCCTTCCTTCCTCCTTCCTTCCTTCCTTCCTTCCCTCTCTATCTCTCTCTCTCTTTCTTTCTTCTTTCTCTCTCTTTCTTTGTCCTTGAGCGTTTCTGCTCAAGGCTAGCTGCACTATCACTTTGAGCCACTTCAAGTTATGGTTAATTGGAGATAAGAATCTCATGGACTTTCCAGCCTAGTCTGGCTTTGAACATCCTTGGATCTCAGCCTCCTGAGTAGCTAGGATTGCAAGCATGAGCCACCAGCACCCCACTTATACTTAAGCCTTTAAACTATTTAAATATTGATTTTTCTATAGATCTTGTGCATAGTTTATTTATTACCATGACTCCTAGGTATTATGCTTCCTAAAACAGACAATTGACCTTTGTGTCAATAAATAGAGGTAATTTGAAGAACTATAGTTATAGAACTACAGCAGTGTAAGTTTATTATTATTTAAACTTTTAATTCAGAAAATCTAAGTTTTTGTAAGTATGCTAGAAGTTTATTTTTTTCCCAAATTTTTACATTTTGTGAATACTGACTTTATATCTTGTAGTTTTTTTTTTTTTTTTTTTTGGTTGGTCATGGGGCTTGAACTCTGGGCTGGGTACTGTCCCTCAGCTCTTCAGCTCAAGACAAGCACTCTACCATTTGAGCTACAGTGCCACTTCTGGTTTTCTGGTGGTTTCCTGCCTGGGCTAGCTTTGAATAGTGATCCTCAGATCTCAGCCTCCTGAGTAGCTAGGATTACAGGCCTGAGCCACTGGCACCCAGCTTATATCTTGTAGTTTTGTGGAAACAAGTTTGCCTATAAATGTTCTATAATGTGCCCATCAAGATTACAGTTTGGCCACTGGGTTCCACATTTCAAACTTAGCTTGAGAACTTCATGGCCATGGAAGGCAGCAATGACCCGAGTCAGGTAGGCAGTGTGTTGTTAGCTGGCTGCTTTGGACCAAGTCAGCAGCCACAACGACCCTGCCACTTGCTTCTGGGTAAATTCCTCTTGTGATTGGAGTGCACTGACTATCTGTGTGTGATGGGTTGGCAGTGTATTGTTAGCTGGTTGAATATGTGAATGGCATCAGCTAACATGCACCTGCTATCTCATTGCATATACAACGGACACCAGAGTATAATCAAATATAAAGTGAGTGTATATCTGAAGGTGTGTGCACATGTGCATGTGTATTTTCTATGAGGCAGAGCACTATTTATCATGACAGTTATTATTGCTATTGGATTACTTAGAGAACAAACAGACAGCTTTACAATGAAGAAAAGGGCACTATGATTAATTAATTAAAAATGTAAGTGATATTTTCAGTCTTGCTTAGACAGAGCCATTGTGAAATTTTATAATTTTTTTAAAAATAAGATTTAGAATATGGTGACAATTTGGAATAGAAGCCTCAAAGTTTCCCCCAAGTTTTCAACTAAGTTTTTGGTATTCTTTCTGGATCCTCAGTTGGGCAGTAGAGTGGAGCCCTGTGATCATGCATGTACTGCAGGTGAAGGGAAGATTGAGGTAACTTTTAAGCTTAGTTGACTAAAACATTTTCACTTGAAATATCAAGAAAATTAAGGATTTTTTTTGGGAGGGGGGGTGAGGAATGGTTTGAATTGTTTGAAAGATTTGACTCAGTTTTTCATGTTCTGTAAAAGTATTGTGTCTTTTTCGTGGTCCTGAACTCTGGGCCTGGGAGCTGTCACTCAGTTCTTCAGCTCAAGGCTAGCGCTCTACCACTTGAGCCACAGCACCACTTCCGGCTTTTTTCTTTTTGCTTATGTGGTGCTGAGGAATCGAACCCAGGGCCTCATGTATGCAAGGCAAGCGCTCTACCACTGAGCCACCTTCCCAGCCCCTGTGTCTTGATTTATACAGTAGAAGTTTACAATTAGCTTGTGCAGTAGTCTGACCATAAATGCTTAAATATTTCTCATTCAATTAGAGGACATTTTGCTCAGGGAGCAGGGTGGGAAGTGTTGAGTCACATGTGGACATTTGCCACAAATTAGTAGAACTTACTTGGATTGTCTGGTATGTTAATTCTTCCCTGAATGGGAACTACATCATACTCTAGTGGAGCATAAGTAAAATAATTTTTATGTGTATCTTCCTTAAATTTAGACATATTTCTAAAACATAAACAGCACCTATAGCTTGTTTTTTTGGGTATATTTTATTACTTTCAAATTACCCAGTATTTCTCTTATTTTTAGAGCCTTTGTGTTGAAGAATTCTTCCTATGTAAATACCGTTTCATCTTTTTTTTACAGGTTAAATTTCATATGTTATTTTTAATAGTTGCTGACCTGTCAATATAAATAAAACCTAGTAAATTTAGAAGGCTTGTTTTTCTGTTTTAATTTTTAAAATATTAAACAGCAAGACACAAAGTGATATTTGCACTCACCAAACAGAAAATGTGTATGTATGTATATATATGCAGAGTATGTATATATATGTAGAATGTATATAAAATATACATTCTATATACAAGGCTAGATGCAAGGCTGATTTCACTGTTGATATTCTATTTATGGAGTTTGAGGTGCTTCTAGAAAGATCACAGAGAAGAGAGAGAGGTTGAAAATGTTGAATGTTGAAGTCTTTCTTTTTGTTTTTTTTTTAGTGCCAGTCCTGGTCTTGAACTTAAGGCCTGAATAGTGTACCTGAGTTTTTGTGCTCAAGGCTAGCACTCCACCACTTTGAGCCATAGCTCCATTTCCAGCTTTTTGGTGGTTAACTGGAGATGGATTTTCCTGCCTATGCTGGCTTTGAACTTTGGTTCTCAGATCTCAGCTTTTTGAGTAGTGAGGAGTAGTGAGCCACTGGCACATAGCTTTTTTGAAATATTATGATACCATTGGTAAATTACTATTTAGCATGACAGAGTAAACAGTAGAGACCAATTCTTCAATAAAGAAAAAATCCCAATAAAGTCCTGTGTACTAAACAAAGATAGAAGGATTTGAAATTATGCATTTCACATTTTTCAACATTTATAGTTTATTACATCAATGTAGCCATTTATAGTAAGTTGTTAAAAAATATCAGTCTCACAAAGTATTCTTGAAATCCACACAGTGTCATTTGGGTTCTGGCTTTTCTATAAAGTACAAGTGTAGAAAAGGCCAAGTTGAACAACAGAATGTTGTAGCACATTAGTGATTGTGTACCCAAACATTTTCAGTTTGGTCCGACGAAGGATTTAATGTATTGCATTTTGGTTCTTTGGCTATTTTTTTTTTTTTTGCCTTGGGTGACATCTGCATCCTGAACACATTCATTACCTGTGACTAGTAAGCTAGCATAAAAAATTCTCATTTAGTTGTCAAAGTATTCAATCTGAGGACAGTGCCACAGAGCCATGTGTCTGCTCTGAGGACTGTATCCCCTCCCCCCATGGCCTCTTCACAGATCCTCTTTCTTTTTTATTATGATTTGCCCAACCATTTGTGAGATGAGAGGCTTGATGGCGTCCACCGGCTCTTCTGGCCTCCAGAACTTCACAACTTGACCCTCAGGGTTGACCAGATACTTCCAGAAATTCCACTTCGGTTCCTTCTTTGAAGAGTCTAAAACGCCCAGAAAATATTTAATGAGCATAATTGTCTATCTTTTTTCAAGATTTTCATTTCTGTGAATATCTGCATGGTGACCACTTTAGAATCCAATAACATTGCTAGAATAGCAGCAGCAATGAAACCCCAAACAGAGCAGAGCACAGGTTTGGGTAGCAAGGTTTCAATTCACTTGGTGACCAGGGCCTTGAGCTAGAATCTTGAAATGAAACAAATCATGTATTTTAGGCTTGTGGATCCAAATTCTTCCTTCCCTCCCTCTTTCCCTCTTTTTTTTTTTGGTGTGTGTGCCATTTGTGTGGCTTGAACTCTGGGCCTGGGCACTGTCCCTCAGTTCTTCAGCTCAAGGCTAGCGCTTTACCACTTGAGCCACAGCGCCATATCTGATCTTCTGGTGGTTAATTGGAGACAAGTCTCACAGACATTCCTGCCTAGGCTGGCTTTGAAATCTCAGCCTACTGAGTAGCTAGGATTACAGGTGTGAGCCACCAGTGCCAGGCTCAGTTAATCTTTACAGGAGCCCTGGGAGGTGTTGCCCCATTTTACAGATGGGAATCACAAGCCTGGACTGAAAATGGTATAACTAGTGAGGCCGACCTCTGTGCTGTACTCTTGACCCCTGGACGCTCCTCCCCTCCCCATCTATGATCCGGGAATCTCTCCATTATCAGTACACCAATGATTACAAAAGGGAGCAGGGATTCGATCATAAAGACAAATACCCTATGAGCATTTCACAGCTTGAGGGCTGTGCTCTGGCTTTTCTTTCCTCAGTATACCCCAGAAATAAAACGGGATGAAGACTACACTGTTTTCTTTCATGGTGTTAGGCATTCTATCAACTACCCCTAGAAATTAAATGCAATGCTTCTTAGAAGATTCTGATTGTACACATATGTAGAATATTACAAAGCATTTTGTTGGTTTGATTGAAGCCTAATATTCCTGAGGCCATAGTTTCATCAAAGTGCAAATTAATTATATTGAAAACTCAGAAGATGCCATGTAAGTTAGATAAGATAACTATTAGCTATGGCAATGTATAAGTGTCTTTTACTTAAAAGTTAACATAATCCTTCAGAAAATCTTAGAAGTAGATCCTATTTTTTGGCTTGTCTTACAACTAAGGAAATGCACAGAGAAGGTAAGTCATGTGCCTGAAGCCACACAGCAAAAGCAATTGAGCAGAGCTTTGAGCCCAGAAAGTCTGAGACCAAAGTATGTACTATTACTATATCATATAATCTTTGTACTAATTAAACTTGGAGTCTGTGTGTGTGTGTGCGCGTGCGTGCGCTGCTATTGGGGCTTTGAGCTTATGGCCTGGTACTACCTCTTGACTTTTTTGCTTGGGGCAGTCACCCTACTACTTGAGCCACACTTTTACTTCTGTCTTTTTCCTGTCTAATGGGAAATAATCTCACAGACTTTCCTGCCCAGGCTTTGAGTGCAGATCCTCAGCTCTCACTCTCCTCAATAGCTAGAATTGCAGGCCTGAGGCACCAGCACCCTGCTGAAGCCTGAGAAGTCTTTTTATTTTATTTTTTTGGGTCCAGTCTTGGGGCCTGAACTCTGGGCCTGGGCGCTGTCCCTCAGCTCTTCAGCTCAAGGATAGCACTTTACCACTTGAGCCACAGCGCCACTTCCGGCTTTTTTCTTTTTGCTTATGTGGTGCTGAGGAATTGAATCCAGGGCCTCAGGCATGCAAGGCAAGCGCTCTACCACTGAGCCACGTTCCCAGCCCCCTGGGAAGTCTTAAGATCTATCTATCTATCGATCTATCGATCTATCGATCTATCTATCTATCTATCTATCTATCTATCTATCTATCTATCTATCTATCTATCTATCTAATCTATTGTCAGTTATGGGGCTTGAATTCTGGCCCTGGGCGCTGTCCCCGAGTTAATGTTCTACCACTTTGAGCCATAGCTCCACTACTGGATTTCAGAAAGTTGATTAGAGGTCAGAGTTTCATAGACTTTTTTTGCTTGGCCTAGCTTTGAACCACAGTACTCAGATCTCAGCCTCCTGAGTAGCTAGGATTAAGGTTACGAGCCACAGTGCCAGCTTCAAATTATATTATTTTGAATTTTGGCAAAACTCTAGTAAAGTGAGATAATCAACTTTAAGGATAATGTCTCAGGTAAGTGTAACATCAAATTGATCACAAAGATAGTTCAGTTGATAGTGTGCAACCATGAAAATTCATGAAATCTGCAGCTTTAAAATGGAAAGAGACTAGCCCATAAATGCTGGTTACGTGAGAGAAGAATTCTGTGAAAACAACCATGGGCTACACTAAAGTCTTCAGGATTTAATACCTCACAACTGAATTCTTTCACCATGGATTTTATAGACAAACCTTTACAAAGGATGAGAGTCTAGCTCTGATTAGCTTAATGAGACTTTCCCACTGAAATCTTTTAAAATAAATAGGGCAAGTGGTATTTAAATGAAGAGCAATTAAAACAGCAACAACAACCAATTGTGCTCAAGAGGCAAGGTAGATATTTACCAACAAGAAATCTGAATGCAGGCTCTGCTTCAGGTCCTAGAATCTTGATCTTGTGGAAGATGGGGAATGTTACTCCATAGTTTTTTCTGGCAAAAGATTCCACTTCCTGGCTCTTCCGGGGCTCTGCTTGCCCGAACTGATTGCATGGGAAAGCCAGGACGCTGAAGTGATAGGGCCCAAACTCTCGGTGCAGCTCCTTCAGCGCTAAGTAATTCCTGTCGGTGAGCTGGCAGTTACTAGCCACGTTGACGACTAGGGAAACCTCCCAGAAAAAGAGAGAGAAAAAAATCCAACCGGAAAGTGAAGCAGAAAATGTCAAGAAAATCCTGTAGGCAGTTAAACTAACTCCTAGGCCATTTTGGGAGCCTCTCATAGAGGCTTGTAGTTTTAGATAATATCCAACTTTACTGGAAACTAATCCAGATGTGTGAGTTAGTACTCCAGCCTAGATCTTTCTTGTGTGGTTAGGTTATAGAACTAACTTGTATTAATAACTGTCCCCGTATTAGCCACAAACATTTTCTAGAAACTTTAAAGTATTAATTCAGCTCAAAAGTTACAGCATTTTTGAGAAGAAAAACTTTTATTTTGAGAATAAGACAGTTTATCCATTAGATGTCTAATAAGCTCTGATAACTCATGTGATATATTAATAACATTCACAGCTAATTTATGAGCATGCAACTTCAAAACATTTTATTTTGTTAAGAGCATAAGCAGAGAGGTGGGAAACAATAGAAATGAAGACAGAAGATATAACTTACTTTGCCTTTAAACTTTTCCAGAGAAACCGTTCTTCCTTTGGTATCCTTCACTTCAAAGGCATAAAAACTGTTAATTTTAGGTTTTAGGAATTTTAGTTGTAGAAGAAATAACATCACTGTGCAGAGTATCATAGATAACAAAACTGCAAACATCTTAGCTTTGGGCCCGGAACATTTTAATGGGTGAGCGACCAGAGGCTCCATTTTGGATGTTTCTGGAGGGAGGCTCCCTCAGCAGGCTGGAATGAAAGGAGGAGCTGAAACTTGAAACCTTGCTTAGTTGAAAGGAAAACTCTGGATAGACAACTTTTACAGCTAAGAAATCCAAGGACCCTTCCCACAGGGCAGATTGGACAAAACTTCCCAGTTAAAGAAGGAACTCCACACAATTTAGATGTCTTTGTGTTATAATGGCAATTTTTCTCCCCAAGAAAAATGAATATTTTTGGTAGTTCCTTAACACCCTCCCTACGAAGATGCTCTTCCACCAGAAGATGGCGCTCTTGTAATTCGAAAACTTGAAATAGTCAGGGGCGTGTGTGTGTGTGTGTGTGTGTGTGTGTGTGTGTTTGTGTATGGCAGTGTGGGTATTTACTAAGAAAAGGGTAGAACTGGGTAGAAAACCGAGGAATAGTGTGGAGTAAGGATTAAATGTGATCTTGTAATGTGATGCATGGCTGGAGAGAAGTTTGTATTTTATGTATGGATTAAACACATTTCAGGCATTCAAGGAATT
The DNA here is from genome assembly GCF_000151885.1 of Dipodomys ordii. Taxonomy (NCBI): domain Eukaryota; kingdom Metazoa; phylum Chordata; class Mammalia; order Rodentia; family Heteromyidae; genus Dipodomys; species Dipodomys ordii. The sequence continues at coordinate 1,620,366 of NW_012267257.1, forward strand.
TCTACTAGAAAGAGCCATGAGATTGTGAAAGGCTATTTTATTTGCTGTTACTACTTGCAGTAGAGGTAAATAAGTTCCAGGGAGCATGGCAAGAATAGATAGAAAACAATGAAGGCATTAGCAGCCCTCTTCTATGGTGAATAGTTCCCTGTTTTGAATTTTTTTTTTTTAATCATGACACCTGGTAATATACACACTCTAGGGGTGGGAATGTGGCTTAGTGGTAGAGTGCTTGCCTAGCATGCATGGAGTCTTGGGTTCCTTTCCTCAGTACCACATAAACAGAAAAAAAAAATCAGAAGCCCCCGGGTGTGCTTTTCCTAGCACATTGCTGCTGTACAGAGAAATGTGCAGCCTTCATATATTCATATATTTATTCTAAAATAATCTTAGAACATACAGGATATGGAAGCAATAATGACAGGTTCCCAGAAGTTGAGACATGGTGACATTAAAATAGTCAGATAGGGCTGGGAAGGAGGCTCAGTGGTAGAGTGCTTGCCTTGCATGCCTGAGGCCCTGGGTTCGATTCCTCAGCACCACATGAGCAAAAAGAAAAAAGCCGGAAGTGGCACTGTGGCTCAAGTAGTAGAGTGCTAGCCTTGAGCTGAAGAGCTGAGGGACAGCGCCCAGTTCCAGAGTCAGGCCCCACGACCGGACCCCCCCCCCCCAAAAAAAGGGAAAAGCACAGCAATCTTTCAGTAGATAAAGACTTCCTAAAGGAGAAGAAAGGATTGATTAGTTGAAGCTTATGTCTGAGGAAAATTAGGGTATCAACAGTGGGAAAAGCCACCAACTGGTAATCTACTAACTTAGGCATTATATAAGACAGGAAGAAAGTACTAGTGAAATGGCCAGCCTCTTGCTAATTTCAAATCAACTAAGGAAATTTGAGAATACACATAAAATGGAAGGAATACAAGGCATCCAATAACTGAATGCTAAATAAATGACAATTTTTTAATAAAAAAAATCAGAAGTGGTACATAAACAAAGTCACTTATGCTCCTAAAATTTATATTGCATTCAGTCTTCTTTAGTATATTATTTCCTGCAGAACAATTACTTGAAATAGGAAGGTGTTAATAGCTCAGCTGAGATTACAGTAGTATGAATGGAACAATCAAAAACAGAGCTGACAACTTTTAGTTTCATAACCAAAACTATTTCACCTGCTTTAAACCATTTCTTTGAAAAAGGCAAAATATATTTATTTAGAGGAAGACTCTGAAGGTAGGAATGGTATAATACTATGATGGAGGTCTCATATTCATTAAAATGTAGTTTTATAAAATATCTCATTAAGGATTGAAAAGGACAAGGCATGGAGAACAATGACACACACTTGTCCTTGTGAGAAGAGGTTGTCTGGAAGGCAACACAGGATCTTCAGAGCAGCAAGCCAAGCTAAGAGAGGATGGAGTGTGATTGAAGATTTATTTGGCCAAATGTGATAGAAAGATGAACACTAAGGATGGTCTAGAGCCCCCTAGTGGCAGGGAGTGGTAATAAGAAATAGTAAATAACTACTGGAAAACCATCTTGATCAGCTTTGATTGAAGTTAACTTTTAACTGATTTAACACAACATAAACATTTTTTATATTTATGGGGCATTATGATGTTTCCACGAATGTATGCTGGTGTATAATATTCAAATCAGCCCACACATGTCTAAATCTTCAACATTGCTCACTTTTTTTTTTTTTTTTTGCCGGTCATGAGGCCTGAGCTCTGGGCCTGGACACTGTCCCTCAGCTCTTCAGCTCAAAGCTAGCGCTCTACCACTGGAGCCACAGAGCCACTTCCGGCTTTTTCTGTTTATGTGGTGCTGAGGAATCGAACCCAGGGCCTCATGCTTACGAGGCATGCACTCTACCACTGAGCTACCTTCCCAGCCCTGCTCACTTCTTTTTTTTTTTTTTTTTTTGGGTCCGGTCCTGGGCCTTAACTCTGGGCCTAGGCTCTGTCCCTCAGCTCTTCAGCTCAAGGCTAGTGCTCTACCACTTGAGCCACAGCGCCACTTCCGGCTTTTTTCTTTTTGCTGATGTGGTGCTGAGGAATCGAACCCAGGGCCTCAGGCATGCAAGGCAAGTGCTCTACCACTGAGCCACCTTCCCAGCTCCCCTGCTCACTTCTTTATGGTAAAAACATTCAAAGTTCTTTCAAAGTTGTTTTTGTTTGGCATTAAAAAAAATGTGGTACTGAGGAATCGAACCCAGGGCTTCATGCATGCTAGGCAAGTATTCCACCACTAAGCCACCTGCCCAGCCCCTCTCCCAGCATTTTGAAACATCAGTACATTATCATTCTTGACTTGGGTTATATTGCCCAAGAATGTGAGGAAAATGAGATTCAAAAATGGGGAGATGAATCTTTTGCTCTTTATGAGTCATTTGGAACAGTATTGGGACCTTGAATCTGAAGTAGCTTGTAGAGAGAATGCTGCTGCTTTGGGATGGTGATAGCATGGGTGTGGGGAACTGTCACACAGACCTAAGGAAAACTGTGTGTGTGTGTGTGTGTGTGTGTGTGTAGGGTAGCAACAGAAAGCTCCAGGATCCCTCTTTGTGACTTTTGTCTTTGTCTCCAGGTTCTTGCCAGATTGTGCCATAGCTTGTCTTTTTTTTTTTTTTGGGTCAGTCGTTGGGCCTGAACTCTGGGCCTGGGCGCTGTCCCTCAGCTCTTCAGCTCAAGGCTAGCGCTCTACCACTTGAACCACAGCGCCACTTCCGGCTTTTTTCTTTTTGCTTATGTAGTGCTGAGGAATGGAACCCAGGGCCTCGAGCATGCAAGGCAAGCGCTCTACCACTGAGCCACCTTCCCAGCCCTAGCTTGTCTTTTTTGCACCTGCTAAATACTTGAATGTCAGATGATTTAATCTCCAGTACATTTGTTTCTGTGTGAGTTGTTCCATGTTGTGACTTTCTGACCTTGTTTTTTTTAACCTTTTTAGGGTCCTTTCTATTTATTGTTTTGGTCCTGAGGCTCTGAATTCCTCCCAATATAGTGTCACCATGATAGGAACTCACAAGGTAAAGAGCTGAACGTGGGCTCTGAGCAGAGCTGTTTGACCTTTTCCCTTCTTTGTCTTCTTTCCCTTACTTTCCTCTTCCCCTCTATTCATAAATACTTGTGCCATTGAAACTATGTGACAGGCATTTCCTGAGCAAAAGTTTAAAAACATGGAAGATGAACTAGATCAGCGCAGCCTCTCGTAGCTCCCAAGCTTCATTGTTTGCATGCCTCCTCTGTGACTTCTGCCACCTTCAGCTACCAGATGTTATTTACTTCATACTTCGACTTGACTATTCATTGATTATATTCAGATTAGCTTGAACTCAGGGCCTACACACCTTTTTTTTTTTGTGTGTGTGTGCTCAAGGCTAGTGCTCTACCACTTGTACCACAGCTCCAGCCTCTCTTCCAGCTTTATTGGCAATTAACTGGGAACAAAATTATCCTGGGCTTTTGCTGACTTTGAACCAAGGTCCTCACATCTCAGCCTCCTGAGTGGCAAGAAGCTACTGACTCCTGGCTTACTATTTTTTGTTCAAGTTATGTAACCCCATTAAGGTTCATTTTCAGGCTCTGCAGAATGGGGTGACTAATGGTACCTACTTTTTTTTTTTTTTCGGTCATGGGGCTTGAACTCTGGGCCTGGGTGCTGTCCCTCAGCTCTTCAGCTCAAGGTGAGCGCTCTACCACTTGAGCTACAGCGCCACTTCCGGTTTTCTGGTGGTTTATTGGAGATAGGAGTCTCACGGTCTTTCCTGCCCGGGCTGGCTTTGAACTGCGATCCTCAGATCTCAGCCTCCTGAGTAGCTAGGATTACAGGCATGAGCCACCAGCGCCCGGCTAATGGTACCTACTGACTCACAGGATTGTGATGGAACTATGCAATCCGTATATCCCAGTGTTTGGGCACATTAAGAGCTCAATATTATTAGTAAGGTGAGTAAGATTATTGATAAATATTATTATTAGTGGGAAGCATACACAGTGAGCTATGCAGGGCCAGTGGGGAGTGTGCATTCGTTTCCTATGGCTGCTGAAATAAATGAGCACAAACTCATTGGCTTAAAACATGCACTCTGGTGGCCAGAGAGCTGAGATCAGTTTTACTGGGTAGAAGCTAAGGTTCAGGGCCCCGCTTTCTGCAGAGGCTCCTGGGAGGCTCTGCTTCACACTTCAGGTTCCGGTGATGATCAGCATGTCTTGGCTTGCTGAAGTCAACACCGTCTCTGGCCTGGGACATGTTGTTATCACTTCCCTTTTCTCTGCCTTTTGATGATAATACATGTTATTTAGGGCAATTTAGATGGAACCCCATCTCATGGTAGGTTAACCCCTAACCATATCACAAAGTCCTGTTGCTATGGAAGGCAACATAAAGGGAAATTTGTAGGCTGCAGAATTGAGATCTGAATATTGCTTCCCTTAGGAAGGAATGTCTAGGACACTCTTCTGAGGTTGTTGGTGGTAAACTGAGCTGTGAAGGTAGGCTAGGAATTACCCTGGCAGAGAATCATGGGAGAGATTTAAAGCAGAAAGCATTCAAGATGGACAGAGTAACAAGCCACGTCACAGAGTCACAGACTTGCCAAGGTGCCAGTGTGAATTTTTTTTCATCGTTTTGCTTAGCTGACATATTGCCAATTTCTTCTTTTAAATTCAATCTTTTTTTTTAAAGCTTACTTAATTTTTGGACACCAGAAAAACCATTGAGCAGGTCTTCTTCCTCGTTTTTTTTTTTGTAAATTAAATGTATTTTCAAACACGGTATCTCCTCTTTTTCTTTCTCCTCCCTTTCGGCCAGGCTAAGGGCAGCTTGGATGAAGTGCAGAGATTGCTTGAGTGTGGCCACAGATAGTCTCACAGTGTTTCAAAAGCTAGAATCAGCTGAAATCTTTGAAAAGTGGCGAAACATAAAGTATATAAATTTCAGCATATAATGTCATTTCATGTTAGATTTCACACTTGTGTAACAGAAATGGTCTGTCACTATGGTTATGATTGCAACTATTCTGTATGTCTACATGTTTTTGATTAGAGGCTCTAAGTGTACAATAGCATTTTGTTGTTTTTATGTTATTTTAAATAATTTTGTTGCCATTGTCATTGGTACCTAGATTTTTTTTTTTGGTGCTGGTCCTGGGGCTTGAACTCAAGGCCTGGCACTATCCCTGAGCTTTATCCATTATAGACTAGCACTCTATCACTTGAGCCATACCTCCATTTTCAACTTTTTGGGTGGTTAATTGGAGATAAGAGTCCCAAGGGCTTTCCTGCTTGGGCTGGCTTTGAACCATTATTGTCAGCTCTCAGCCTCCTGAGTAGTGGGGATTACAGGGGTGAGCCATAGCACCTGGCTTGGTACATGGATTTGAACTCAGGCTTTGTGCTTGCTTGGCTTGCTTGCTTTGCAAGTGCTCTACCATTTAAGCCATTTCTTAAGTCAACAAAAACTTATTTGTAATATATAATTTATAATCTAAATATATCATATTTATTATCTAAGTAATTTCCCAAGTCACAGAAAGTTGTGTACATACTCAGTTTTGTACTAGACAAAACTCATGTAAATTTCTTTCTTTGGAAGTATTAAGGTTTGAACTCAGGGTCTGAAGTTGCCAGGTCATTCTTTCCTAAGGAAAAATTCCTTTTGCTCATTGTAGACACTGTAACTCACAACACTTTTTGCTGTTAAATAGGGATTTGACCCGGTCACGACTCCATATTCTAACTTTAAGAGCAACTTTATGAAGAGGCTGTGGGCTCAGGTTCCTGTTGCCAGTAGCCCAATCACCTCAAGATGGCAGCAGAGTCCAGTCCAGGACCTGGCCTACGGGCCTCTCTGGGAGGAGAGTTCTACCCTGGGCCTAGAAGAATCTGTGGGGTCAGAGCTGAGGGTAATGCCTGAAAAGGACACCCTGACTCTAGGTGAGCCCAGTTTTGAGATGTGAAAAGGATGTATCCCTGAGATAATCTTTATCCTGCAGGATGGTTTCCCCCTTCTCTCCTCTGAATTGGAAATTTCTAAAACAGAGGATGATGAAATAAAAGTAAAGAAAATCTTGTAGCAAAAGAAAACTTCAAATTCATGCTTGTAATCCTGGCTGCTCAGGAGGCTGAGATCTGAGGATGGTGATTAGAAGCCAGCCCTGGCAGGGAAGTCTGTGAGATTATCTCCAATTAGCCATTAGAAAACTGGAAATGGCACTGTGGCTCAAAGTAGTAAATACTAGTCTTGATCAGGGGCAGCGCCTAGGCCCTGAGTTTAAGCCCCAAGACTGACCAAAATAAAAAAAATGAGAGAGAGAGAGAGAGAGAACAAAGAAGAAGAAAAACTTCAAAGCTGGGTGCTGGTGGCTCATGCCTATAGTCCTACATGATCACAGAGTGAATGTTGGTGACTGGCAAAGCAAGCGTCCTATAGAGATTTCTGGTGGAGCCAGCACAGTTTGGGCAGATACTCTGCCATCATTTTAAACTATTGAACTATTTCCACCCATTCTTTATATTCTTGCAGAAAGAAAGCATCTTAGAGCAGCTGCTGCAGCTGGAGTCATGCCTTTAATGCTGGAATTTCCTTCCTATTCTGAGGCTCTGAGGCAGTTTCTCATGAGTATTCAGGCATGAATCTAGTGTTGAGGATAAGGCCCCTGAGCCTCTCTTCCTCCTACCCTCCTTTCTCAGGGCGGGGGGAGGGGGATGGTGTGTGTGGGGGGAGTTAGGGATGTAAAGAGAACCTAGGCCTTCACATTCTGTTCTACTGAGAAAGATGCTATGGACAGATCTCCAATCAAAGTGATTATCTTGTTTTCAAAACAAAATTCAAGGCTGAGAGTCTTTCTTGCAGGATCCTATGAGGAACCACTGAAGACACCCGTCAAAGGAAGTTCTGAAACAAATAACTCTGCTCTCCACTTTTGCAATGAACCTCATGTCCTGAACAGAGATGAGAAAGAAGATGTTGACTCTAAAGGCCAGGTAGGTAGAAAGTTACAGCTGCATATCCCACAGTTCAAGGAGCTAATGTCTTAGCTTCTAGATTCTAGTAGTTCTCAGCAGTGATTTTGTTCCCAGGGGACATTTGGTCTGAGGCTATTTTCCATTGTTATAAACCCTGAGGAGGGCACCTTAGTAGGCAAAGGCCTGAGCTGTTTCTAAACATCCTACTATGGCCAGGACAGCCCCACCACAGTGTGCTACCTCTCCCAAATGCCAATAGTGCTGAGATTGGGAAACTGTACTTTAGAGTTAATTGTTCTACCTTGAATACATAAAAAAAACCTCGTGTCATTAACTGCCTCTGTTTGTTATAACATTAAGGGGAGGAAGAAACCAAAACATGAAAATGAGCCTTGTCACAGAGACCTCTGTCTGTGCTGGGAGATTCAGCGATGATTCCCACATAGGATTAAATGCATTGTTGTTGCTGGCTGATGGTGGCTCCTGCCTGTAATCCTAGTTATCAGGAGGCTGAGATCTGAGGATTGCAATTCAAAGCCAGCCAGGGCTGGAAAGTCAGTAAGACCCTTATCACCAATTAACCACCAGAAAACTGGAAGTGATGCTGTGGCTCAAAGTGGTTGAGAACTAGCCTTGAGCAGAAAAGCTCAGGGATAGCACCCAGGCCCTGAGTTCAAGCCCCATGACTGGCAGAAAAAAAAAAAAAAGCATTGTTGTGAAAGAGCAAAAAAAAAAAAAGCCTTCTCCACAGTACTCATTCATCTTGATGATTTGAGAAAGTTCCAATAAATACATTTTGTCTCATTCACTACTAATTTTCTTTTCTTTTTTTTTTTTTTTTTGGGTCCAGTGGGTGGGGCCTGAACTCAGGGCCTGGGTGCTGTCCCTCAGCTCTTCAGCTCAAGGCTAGCGCTCTACCACTTGAGCCACACTTTTTCTTTTTGCTTATGTGGTGCTGAGGAATCGAACCCAGGGCCTCAGGCATGCAAGGCAAGCACTCTACCACTGAGCCACCTTCCCAGCCCCCTCATTCACTACTAATTTTCTTAACTGATTTTGTTATAAATATACTCTCCAGGAACCATTGGAGTCACAATGATACACATGAAAATACAGAATTGTCTCAGCAAGACAAAACTGACTTCTGCAGAACCGTGCACTACCAGCTAAAAATCTGGCAAGCAAGCACACAGAGAAGGCAGGCTGCTCCCTACTTATCCTTAACACAGAAGGCTCTGCCCACTTTGCTCTGATTGCTTGAGCTCAGGTTCACAATCTGCTTGTGATTGGCTGGTTAGAATAGGGTATAATGTATTTACATAAGGTTACTTTGAAATATGTAATCTCAAAATAAACCTGTAGCCTCTGCTATTTCTTTTTTTCTTTACATATATATATATATATATATATATATGTTTATTGTGAAACTACCATACAGAGGGGTTACAATTACATGGGCAAGGTAATGAGTACATTTATCAAGCATTGTTGCCTCCTCCTTTGTTTCCTCTTCCCATCCCTTCCCATCTCCCCACCTTGAACAATCTGATGTGTGTCTGAATTCCATCTTGAAAAGAAACCAGTTGAAGACAAAACCTTACATTTCAAAAATACTTCCTTATCTCAAAGCAGTTCCTCAGCTTTTCCTTAACAAGAATTAAGCACACCATCAGGCCAAAGCAGGAAATTTAAGCAATACACTTTGATAGACAGTTTTTCTCACAATTTTGATAAAAGTTGGATAAAAGACTATCAGAACCATACATTATATATAGTTCAATGAGATAACAAAATCATTTATTTATGTTCATGGAAATTTAGGTAAATTACTTAAGATTTTGTAATTGAGTACCCCTATTTCCAGTGGGTATAGATGTTTTTATTCTATGAATGGTTTGTAGGTTAAGGAAATTTTATTTAGGCTAGTGAAATAAAAATTTTAGGGCTAGGAAGGTAGTTTAGTGGTAGAGTGCTTGCCTTGTATGCATGAGGCCCTGGGTTTGATTCCTTAGCACCACATAAACAGAAAAGGCTCAAGTGCTGTGGCTCAAGTGGTAGAGGGGTAGCCTTGAGCTGAAGAGCTGAGGAACAGCGCCCAGGTCCAGAATTCAAGCCCTATGACTGACCAAAAAAAAAAAAAAGAATTTTAATTTAGCTGATACCTGCCATATACAGTTGTTGAAGAAACTAGAAATTGTATGTATGTATGTATGTATGTATATATATATATATATATATATATATGAATAAACTGTTCATTACACAGTGATAATAATAAACCATAGCAATTAATTGTAGTATTGATTTAGTAATGTAGACTCTTTGAACTTTGTAGTCAATTGTTAGTTTTAACTGTGTCCATCACATCTCAGGTATGCATATATGTTTCTAAAGAAATATTTTCTATATATGTGTTTGCTTCCAGAAATGTCTAAATCAGCTATATTTGAACCAGCAGATGATCCAGCAAATGAGTGGGAAAATGCAGCGCTGTGAGAAGTCCCAATGTGTTTGGAATGGTATGGGCCAAAGATATTCCACGTGACCTTTCTTACCCTCTTGTCTCCCTGCCTCCTGTATTTCTTCTTTATCTGAAAATGCTATTAAAAATATTCGTTAGATTAAACCAACATAATTGTAAAATGTGGACAATTTGCCTAATCCTGTGTCCTAACTGCCCTCAACCTCCAAGGACCATTTTTGTGAGGTGACGACTCGTAGCTCTTCTGGCTATTCCCCTGCTATTGCCATCTATTTTCATTATACTGCTGATAAACTGCAATTCCTTGCAATGACTCCCTAGAATAGTAGATATGAACTTAGTTCTCTGCTTACTTTATTCTTCAGTTTTTGGATATTTTTATATCATACTTTAAAAAAGTGGGTTGGAGGGGCTGGAAAGGTGGCTCAGTGATAGAGTGCTTGTCTTGCATGCATGAGGCCCTGGCTTCAATTCCTCAGCACCACATAAACAAAAAAAAGCCAGAAGTAGCTCTGTGGCTCAAGTGGTAGAACACTCGCCTTGAGCTGAAGAGCTGAGGGACAAGTGTCCAGGCCTAGAGTTCAGGACCCATGACGGACAAAAAAAAGTGGGTTGGAGGAGTAGCTCGGTGGTAAAACACCTTTCTAGCAAGTACAAAGCTCCCAATTCAAACCCTGGTACTACAAATAAATAAACAAGCAAAAAAGGTACTAAGTATTTATATTATAGTACTGTACAAAGTCAAAGCCCTTACAGGTATTTTTTATGCTCTTTGCCAACTCATAACCCTTTATCCACATTCTAGAAACTTGTACTCTCTATTACTCACAATATTCACTTCTTATTTTTTGTATTTGTGTCTTCACACTTTAGAACAGTCATTTTCTTTCACTTTAGTAAGGCTGCAAATAAGAGGCAGAGGAAATAGCAGCTTTAGTGAGATGGCTTTGTGGCTGCATTGAGGAAAGATTTGAAGAAGAGGAAGTTGGAAGACAAGACTAGCTGTGAGGCCCTCAAGATTAAGTAGGTTCTTTTAGAAAAAGTTAAAGGTGGAACTGGAGGCATGACCCAGCTGGTAGAGTGCTAGCCAATGAGCCAAAGCAGCAGGTACTGAGTTTGTGTCCCAGTCTTAGATCTAAAAAAAAAGAAAGAAATAAAAATGTCTGAAGTATGACGTGGCTCCATCATATATTACTGGGAATCTGGGACAAGTTCTATCTAGTTCTGTATATGGGAGGTATTTCTTCATGCTTTATCCATATCTGCTTAAGTCTTGGAACTCTCACAGTGACTTTCAAGCTGGAAAGAACCCCAAACTGGAAGGAGCTGCTGGTGTGGTGGCAGTAAATTGGGAACATTTCGACAGCAATGGCCTGGAGAGGGACTCACCACCGATGGGTACTTTTCAGGAAGTTCCTTGTCCCATATTACATTTAGATGTTCGAAGTCATTTTACCCTGATCCCTGTGTGTTCTCCCTTACTTTCTTATTCCATCTTGGAAGTTGTGTCATTTATGGGGTTCTTATGGATTGTGAATTGGAATTCTCTATGAGAAACCTATTGGGAGAACCAGGGGTTCATTTTGTAAATATCAAGGAAACTTGCCTGTTGCATTTCCCTTTGGGATAATTTTGGTAAGTGAATCTATGGGGTTTATTTTCTTCTAGTCTATGGTTTGCTTTTCATAATTTTGATAGTGTCTTTTTTGTTTCTCAATTTTTTATTTAACTAGAGTGTTAGTGTTGTTAAAAAGTGTTAGACTTAATGTTAAAAAGGTAGTGTTAGACTTACTTTTTCACATTTTTGTTAGCAAATACTAGTTCTACAAGGGTTTTCCTTCTGAGAATTTAATATATACATTCATTGTACCCTTTTGATAGTGTCTTTTAATTTTTTGGTCCAGTCGTGGGGCCTGAACTCTGGGCGTGGGCGCTGTCCTTCAGCTCTTCAGCTCAAGGCTAGTGCTCTACCACTTGAGCCACAGCGCCACTTCTGGCTTTTTTCTTTTTCTTTTTGCTTATGTGGTGCTGAGGAATCGAACCCAGGGCCTCAGGCATGCAAGGCAAGTGCTCTATCACTGAGCCACCTTCCCAGCCTCTGATAGTGTCTTTTATAGAGCAGAAGTTTTAAATTTTGAAGTCTAGCTTAAAATTTATTCACAAGAACATTCCAAGTTATTTATTGAAATATTATGTGTCATAATGATTTTTGGATATTAACTTTATATCTTGCAACCTTAGTATAATCACTGATCACTCATTAGTTTCAGAAGCTTTTTTGCTGTTATCACTGGGATTTTTTAGCTAGAGACTTGTATGGGCAAGAAAAGTTACAACTCTACCCCTGATGTTAAATCTTTGGGTATTGATTTCTTTCAAAAATTGTTCACTATCCTTTATGGGAAGACATAAATATATCTAGCAACCTTGCAGCACTGCCAACACCTGCATGTGTGCATTACTGACACGGAGGCAGGATTTTATGAGTTACATTTAGGTTTCCTGGTGCTCTCATATTTTATCTGAAGTCATTTGGTCCTACCGACCAAAAGTCACGTGAGTTGTCTGGGTTCCTGTTGAATGTATCATATTAGTTTGACCACAGGTTGAATGGTTGAAGATGAAAAGATAGTGGCTTGTGGTTTGGAGTTGGTGGAGTCTTGATGAGAATTTAAGAAAGAACAAATAGTTCAAATGACTACAGATAGTCATGGGTATAATTAGCCATGTGTTCTGATACAGAAATGGTGAGAGAAAAGCTGACATCAGCAGATCAACAAATATTGAGGAGGATTCAGAGTAGAGATTTGGTCTGTCAGATAAGTATGGTGTGGTGAACATACAGATACAAAAATACACTGGTTTTAATATTCAAACAACAGAACAATAATGACCACTAAGAGCTTTTGCATATATTTAGGTCTGGTACTCATGTACTTTTTTTTAATTAAAAAGTGCCATTTAATATTCTTTTAAAAGTTAGTACTGAAGTCTTCTCTATTTCTTTTCTTCCTCTTTTATTTGTACTAAAATTTTATCATGATGAACATGTTTTTTTTCCCCACACTGTAATGTCTCTGGTGTGTGTGTGTGTGTGTGTGTGTGTGTGTGTGTGTGTGTGTGTGTGTGTGTGTGTGTGTGTGTGGTGTTATTGGAGCTTGAATGCAGGACTTTCTTTTGCTCAAGGCTAGTGCTCTGCTACTTGAGCCACAGCTCTACTGTGGCTTACAAAAATTATTTTATTGGAAAGGTGCTGTACAGAGGGGTTACAGTTACATGAGTAAGGTGCTTGCAGCTTTTTAAGTAGTTTATTGGAGATAAGAGTCTCATTGACGTTTCAGCCTCCTGAGTAGCTAGGATTGCAGATGTGAGACACCAGCACTTGGCTCACATTGTCATCTAATATCCACAACAATAAATATTATCTTTTTTGGAGCCATACAGATGTATACATTGTGTGCTTTTGTAGGCTGCAGAGACAGAGTCAGAGATGAATCTTTCCATCTTAAAAGGAGCAGCAATATAACCTATCCCATATACCAACCGGAGGCGAAAATTCATCTTACTGGTCTTCGAAATGACTACTGTAAGTTATTGTTTAAATGTGACCAGAGAAGCTGAAATGACAAAATCAAGTGCTCTGACAATAACTTGGAATTTGATTCTGGAAGACCCCGATGTGCCAGTGTCTCAATGTTATAGCATTACTCTGTGGTTAATGTAATTGGTTATTCCTGTGTAGCCTCTGTGTCCAGGAATGGGTGCTGGTGTGATGAGGCATGAGCATGGTTACTCATAAACACTTTATTTTATTGTGTTAGATGAAGCTTCATTAATGTTGGCATATTCTTATGCATGCGCTTTAAACATAGGCAAATCTAATCACTTGTTCAGTTATGATGTAGTATTAACACATAAAACTGATACCAACATCCCAATGTAGAATATTGAATATGTGAATTATGGAGCTCAGTGAGCTCTGGAGTTGACCAGAAAGATTCAGATATTCTCACTTACACTTGGTCTTGAAAGATGGGTGGAGGGGAGAAGAAAGCATTTTTGGTAAACTTAACAACATGAGCAAAGGCAGGATGTTGGTAATTATTGACAATGGCAATGAAGTAGACACATTGGAGATTAGTACATTGTTTCATTTTGTTTTTGTTTTCCCCCAATATTGAGTCTTGAACTCAGGGTTGGGGTGCTGTTTTGTTCAAGGCTGGTACTATACCATATGAGCCACTGCTCTACTTTGAACTTTTTGGTAGTTAATTGGAGATAAGAGTCTCACAGACTTTCCTGCTTATGAGAAAGAATCAGTGGAGGAAAGTTCATGGTGTTTGGCTAGAGCATTTTTTGCTCTGTGTCCGTAGAAATATGCTTTTCTTTTAACAAAGAGTTGTTATTAGCATAAGGTAGAGAATGCTGCTGAGAACTTTCACAAATGAGTCACTCTCTTTTCATGATATGCACTAGGTGGTAGTTGGTTAGAAATGATGGTGCCATTTCCTATATAAAATGTCCTAAATCGGGGCTGGGAAGGTGGCTCAGTGGTAGAATGCTTGCCTTGCATGCCTGAGGCCCTGGGTTCGATTCCTCAGCACCACATAAGCAAAAAGAAAAAAGCCAAAGTGGCGCTGTGGCTCAAGTGGTAGAGCACTAGCCTTGAGCTGAAGAGCTGAGGGACAGTGCCCAGGCCCAGAGTTCAGGCCCCACGACCGGACTCCCCCCCCAAAAAAAAGTCCTAAATCATAATGATCATCCATATTTAATTTTTATGTATATTTAGTTTTTAGTAATGTTAGATGATGTCCATGAGCACTAATAATGGTAGATGATTCTGCCAGGATTGTTAAAATGCCTCTAAATAGTTATATTGAGCATAAGCTATATGCATTATTTTAATTATGAGTCTTGGACCAGATTGTATGTTAGCTCTTACCTTACTATTATTTTAAGCAATACTGGAGTTTGAACTCAGGGCCCCATGCTTGCTAGGCAGAAGCCTTGCCATTTGAGCCAAGTTCCTCACCCTTTCTAGCTTCAGTTGTTCTTTTGAATAAAATGTCACACTTTAACCCAGGTTGGCCAGGACCATGATCTTCACCATTTATGTCTCTTGCATAACTGGGATAACAGGCACACCGACCATATCCAGCTTATTGGTTGAGATGGCTTCTTACTAACTTTTTGCCCTTCAACCACTATCCTTCACATTTGTAACACTGAAGTCGCTGGGGTTACAAATGTGAGCCATTATGCCTGGCCAGGTTTTTTTCTTTTTCTTTTTCTTTCTCCATTAGTGTTTGAATTGTGCAGGTCTTGTCCTATTGCTTTGCTTTTTGCTCCTGGCTGACACTTTACCATTTGAGCCATGCCTCCACTTCTGGCTTTTTGTTGGTTAATTGGAGTCTTGATGAGTTGTCTGTCTGGGCTAGCTTCAAATTGTGATTTGCAGAAGTTAGCTCCTAAGTAGCTATGATTATAGGTGTGAGCAACTGACACCCAACCTGGTCCAGTTTTTATTTTTGAGCTTCTAATGATCAACTTTGATGTATAGTATTGTTTTTTAACCATGGGGAAGTATTACTTTTTCATTGCTACCTAGAAACAAAAGTGTTTGTTTGAAAATGTTTTTATTTGGTATATACTTGCTCTAATTTGAAGTGCTTTTCTTACAGATCTGAATATCCTAGACTGGAATTTACAAAATCTTGTTGCTATAGCCCTTGGATCTACAGTATACATATGGAATGCAGAAAACCATACTGAGATTGAAAACATCGACTTAAGTCTCACCTGTAATTATGTGTCTTCTGTGTCCTGGATAAAAGAGGGCTCATGCCTGGCAGTTGGTACCAGTGAGGGAGAAGTACAAGTACCTGAATATTTCTTGTCTTTTGTTCCCTGTTGAATTATAGATAACTAGAACTGGCCTCTTATAGTTGACTTCTAATACACAGAGAAACTAGATTAGTTAAAGCTTTGGGAAGTGGAGAGAGATAATTTTTTTTCTGAATGGCATTTTATCAAGACTTAAAAAATACTCTCCTTAGTTTCTTTCTAAGTCTTCTGCTATGTTTCATTTGCTGTTGTTTTTAAAAAGATTTTTTTTTCTTATTGGGTGTTAATGGCTCAGACCTGTAATCCTAACTACTCAGGAGACTGAGATCTGATGATTGTGGTTTGAAGCCAGCTTGCGGAGGAAAGTCTGTGTGACTCTTATCTCCAGTTAATCACCAAAAAGCTGTTAATGGAACTGTAGCTCAAGTAGTATAGTCTCAGCCTTGAGCAAACAACTAAAAGACAGCATTGAGGCCCTGAGTTCAAGCCCCAGTACCAACACACACACACACACACACACACACACACACACACACACACACACTCTCTCTCTCTCTCTCTCTCTCTCTCTCTCTCTCTCTCTCTCTCTTTCTCTTCTCTGCCGGACACCAGTGGCTGACACCTGTAATCTTAAGCCAAGGGTAGGAGAATTTCAGTTCCAGGATAGGTGGGGCAAAAAAGTCCAGGAAACTGTATCTTGATTGTTGTGTATAGTGAAGACCAACTGTCATCCCAGCTATGATGGGAAGCATAAAATTGCAGCCCAGATTCACACCTGGGCTTGAAATGAGACCCTATCTTAAAAATAACCAATGCAAGCCGGGCGCTGGTGGCTCATGCCTGTAATCCTAGCTACTCAGGAGGCTGAGATCTGAGGATCATGGTTCAAAGCCAGCCCAGGAAGGAAAGACTGTGAGACTCCTATCTCTAATAAACCACCAGAAAACCAGAAGTGGTGCTGTAGCTCAAGTGTTAGAGCGCTAGCCTTGAGCTGAAGAGCTGAGGGACAGCGCCCAGGCCCAGAGTTCAAGCCCCACGACCGACACACACACACAAAAATAACCAATGCAAAAAAGCACCAGAGGCATGACTCAACAGTAGAGTATCTGCTAGCAAGCACAAGACCCCAAGTTCAATTTCTAGTACCATCAAAAACTAAAGTCAGGTTGGGACTTTGGAGAGAGGAAGATGAGCTTCCAGTTCTTTCTCCTGAAGGCGTGGTTAGGAGTAGAGCTATGTTAAATGAATTGTTAAATGAATGCATTTTTCCTGTGATGAGGCTGAGAAGAGTATTTATCAAGCTCCCATTAATCTACCTAATTTCTCACATATCATTATTGTTGTTTATTATCAGTAAACAGTGTGTACTTGATGATTTCGGAGTCCCAGGATGGCCCTTGCTACTTTTTCTTCACAGTGATGCTGATGCTGTGATGGTTATGTTATTTCTTCTCACACCAATCTTGTCCTTCCTCAAATGGGTTAGGGTCAGGATATCAGCTGTAGTTGGTAGGAAATGAGTCTCAGCAGTAAGTTGAATTTCAGACTCTAGGAAGCATTCATGCACTCCGATTTTATTCATACTGATTAACTAAAAACATTTCAGATTATGAATCCTTTTAGATTTTGGAGTAGGGAGATACTCAACTGATAAGATTCTAAGCCCAACCTGTTTGTTTGTTGGTAATAGAGGAAGGATTTCCAGACTTGAGACTCCCTTAGCTTAGAAGGAGGGACAACTGCGATGATTCTCATTTTCTTGCAGCCCACGGAATTCATCTGGAGAGCTTTAAAACAAATGCCACCTCCCCAGGCTCTCTCCTCTGCCAATGGAATCAGTATTGCCAGCAGCCATAGTGCTTTCTTTACAGGCTCCACAGTAATCTTACGAATTCTCAGAATACTGATTAGAGTCAAGGTGCTGAGTTTTTGCCTAGTTACTTGATAATTGGTTGTCAGGCCTTTGAGGAGACAGAGGGCTCTAAAGATGCCAATGTTACATAACTCTGTTCACTTTTTCAGTTATGGGACATAGTAACTAAAAAGCGGCTGAGAAATATGCACGGTCATTTGTCAGTGGTTGGGGCCCTGAGCTGGAATCATTGTACCCTCAGCAGGTAACTTAAGCCAACTCTGTGTCACCAGTTGACTGGGGGTGGGGGAGGTGGGGAGTGCGTGGTGCTGACTGAACCAAAACCAAAACCAAAAAGAAAAAGAGAACACCAGGACCTTGGGCTTCCACAGCTAATCGATACTAAGTAAAAAATGTAAACAAATCTTTGCAACTAGAAAACAAGAGTGGATCTATAGGTTAATAAGAATATACCTGCTAGAAAATGATAATGATAAATGACTATGTTTAACCTCCTCCTATAAATATGTACTAAAACGATCTCATTGAGATAGTATGAAATATTCCAAGTTGCATAAACTGCATTGTGCAAAGATCCAGAAGTCTTTTAAATATATCTTGAAACTCTGGCTGACAAATCTATTTTGATTGTGAAAAGAATGACCCAGGCAGAATATTCCATTCTATTAACAGAAGGGATTTCTGCTTGTTTGCAAACAGAAATCTTTTTAGTAGTTGAATCATATTTTTGCCCGTGTTTTCTTTCCCCTCCTTATGTGGCAGTGGGCTTCACTTTTCTGTCACATGACCCTGCCTCTTGCTCTGTGTTCAGTGGGTCCAGACTGGGACGTGTTCATCATCATGACGTTCGGGTAGCACAGCACCGTGTCGGAACGCTCCTGCACAAGCATGCTGTGTGTGCTCTGAAGTGGTCCCCCCACGGCAGGCTGCTTGCCAGTGGCTGCAGTGATGGCCTGCTGACAATATGGCCACACCATCCAGGTGCCGGGACCCAAATCCAGCCTCTGACAGTCATACCTCAATTCACAGCAGTTAAGGTATGAAATCCAACAGCTGTCCGGCTTTCCTCTTCATTATTTATTTATTTATTTATTTTTACAGAGACTATTAAAGAAAGCTTTCAAAGTTTTCTTCCTTCAGAATTGTTTCAGGTGTTGGTCACCACTGTAGGTCACTAAAATCAAAGTCAAACTTGAACTTAAGCAAAACCCAAAACAAAAATAGTGTTCTCTCCTGTAAACTGTGGAGTCCTGAATAGCTAAGCTGAAATATTGGCTGGATCTAGGGCCATGAGTAATGTCATCTGAAGCCTGCCTTTTACTTGTCTCTGTCTCTCCTTAGGGTGCTTTGTCCTTCAGACTCCATTTGGTGGGCAAGATGGCTCTTGCAGCTTCAACTTTGGTTCTCCCTGAGGGGTGTGGGATCAGAAGCCATCTTTCCTACTAGAAAAGTACTTGGGAAGATTTGGGCTGCCTTTGGTCACATTTCACATCCCTGTGGATGATGGCTACCAGAGAGAGATAGGCACTGTACGAACTCTAACATCTTTGTTGTCCAAGGTTTCCATGTACAGTGTAATTGTGCTTATCTATTGCTGAGAACAAATTAATGAGAATGTAGTGCTGTACAACAACACTGATTTTAATCTTTCTACTGTTTCACTGGGTTGAGACTCTGGGAAAAGCCTGAGCAATCATGGCTCAGGTTCTCATGAGATGCAGTATGGTGGCAGAAGGTAACAGGTCTGGGGCTGGACTGGAGCTTGCTGAGGTTTTAGCGTTTCTCATTGCTTGGAGTAGACTGGGCTTCCTTTACAATAGGGCTCACTTTGAAACAGCTGGAATTTGTGCACCCTGAGAGTTGGTCTGGTACTTTAGCGACCTTTTTAATTTTCTAGTTCCAAAGTCAGCCTTACCACATTGTGCTGGTTATGAGGTTCTCAGGAGTCCTTCTCCATTCAAAGGCAAGGAGATTACATTCTACTTCCTGATGAAGGGAGCAGGCAAAGTCTTATTAGATGATAGATAGATAGCATTACAGTTCCTAAGCCTATGCATGAAGTAATCAAACTCACACTTTGTGCAAATTATCATAAAATAGTTCTTTTTAAAGTAGTTAATTGAGCCACATCTAACTGATCATTTATCTTTAGGGACTAGCATTTATACAGGGCTTCCAAAATATTTATCCTAGTTTTTAATAGAAACTTAGTTTTCATCTTTAAGCCTAAACTGATTTTAATTAAATATTTCCATATGATTTAACTAACCCCACATCATAGTAAGTTCATCTGTTGTAAAAAAGATGGGAGCTGAGTTATGAGTAGGCTAAAGAGGTACTTGGCTTAATGGTGGAGAGCTAGCCTTAAGTAAATAAAGCTCAAGGGCACGGCTCTGTGTTCAAGCCATAGGACTGGCACCAAGGTCTGAGAATGAGGCGTAGTGGTAGAGTGCTGGCCTAGCATGCATGAAACCCTGGGTTCAATTCCTTAGCACCACATACACAGAAAAAACCAGAAGTGGTGCTGTGGCTCAAGTGGTAGAGTACTAGACTTAAGCAAAAGAAGCTCAGGGACAGTGCCCAGGCCCTGAGTTCACACCCCAAGACTGGAAAAAAAAAGAAAAAGAAAGAAAAGGACTGGCACCAAAAGAAAAAAAAAAAAGAAAATGGAATCAAAATTAAGAAAACCAAGAAACTATAGATATTTAAATGGGCCAAAGGACACCAAAAACTCAGAAGGAGGAAGTGTTAGGAACACAAGATAAAGTCCATTGTTGTTAATAAAGAAATATAAAATAAATCATCTGTATAATCTATTTCATAATTATAATTCTATTACATGCAAAATAACTTTTTATTTCAAATAACCGTTAGCCAGTAAGAAATGAGCATGATTATCTGATGCTAGTGTTGCAAAAACTTATAATTGTTTGGAAAAATGTTATAGCCATAATTGTGAAATTTACAATTTGCCTAAAAATTTGCCATAACCAAAATAATTGAATATATTAGTGTTTTTTTTTAAATAACAGCAAAGGAAGCACACAAAACTAAGAAAATTCCACTTTCCCCTAGCCACTCAACTGAACCCTATATAAACTAAACCAAAAATAAAATAAAGAACAACCAGGAAGAGTCTTCTTCATCAGGTACCTTTCTTTCCAGGAGTGGCTTTCAATTCCCAAGAAATGATATATATATATATATATATTTTTTTTTTTTTTTTGGTCGTTCCTGGGGCTTGAACTCTGGGCTTGGGCGCTGTCCCTGTGCTCTTCAGCTCAAGGTGTGTGCTTTACCGCTTGAGCCACAGTGCCACCTCCCCAAGAAATGATTCCTGAAGGGTGTAGCTTCTCCTGCTTTTGAATAGGAAGCCCAGGAGAGTTGCTAAGCTGTAGGCCTCTGGGACTGGTGCTTATTGGCGTACATCACATTCTTGAGCTCACCTTTTCCAAGTCTAACCTGCTTGTGTTGCTATTAACTTTAAAGGCCGTGGACTGGTGTCCCTGGCAGTCTGAGGTCCTTGCTATTGGAGGAGGAATGAAGGACGGATGTCTGCACATTTTGGATATAAAGACTGGGACGAGCATCAAGACTCCAAGCACAAACTCACAGGTAAGTATCTCTTCTGTAATCCACTTTCATCCCCACCTTCTAGAATCTTCTGAAAATGATTATAGAGCATAAAACCTAAGCACATCTCTCTCTACCTACTGACTCCATAAGAAATTTCAGTTCTCAAGAATTCCTTTTCTGTAAGCTCTCTTAATCTGGGAGTCCTAAAGTTAATTCAACTTGTATTTTGCTTCTGTTTCTATTTTTGTTTTTCTTTCTTTTTCACCACTGTTTTGTAAAACTGGTCTTTTCTGTTCCTGGCCAGTGATGGAAAATCAAATAAACTCATTATTTGTAACACCTGATTTGCAGTCCTGGTCCTTTGTTGTTTTCTTAGAACAAGTAGAATTCCAATATTACCAGAACTCCATCTGTGACTGGAGTATGTGCGTGGGTTGCAGGTGGGGGGGGTGGGGAGCAGAGTTTAGACAGAGCATACTGTATAGAATCAACTTTAATAAATTCACAATGAATCAGAACTTCTAAAATTCTGTATTTTATGGATATTATGGCAGATTTGTTCCCTAATCTGGCTACCTGAGACAAAGGCAATTGCAACAGGTCAAGGTGCTCCTAGCAATGACGTGGCTCTGTGGACCTGTCCCACTCTGTCCAGGTTGGCAGGGTTTTTTGGTAAGTAAATGTGTGAGTAAAATGCTGTGTCTCTGTGGCAGAGTGAGCTGTCATTGGTGGGAAATACCCTGAATGAGAGGTTTTCTATTTTGGGTTCTTTGGTGCACATGTTTCAATAGAGCAAAACGTCCTACACCCAACCTACCTCAGCTAATATATAGATGAGTGTTTCTGAATTTGATTTGATTATCACTGAAAATTGTCCTTTCTTCTCACATATGTGTATGGAGTATAAAGTGATGACTTGGAAGGTTTTTGAATTTGAGATTAGTGTCACACACGTTATTTGTAGAACATCTAGCCATGTGGAAAATGGAGCAGGGAAAGGGTCATAGTTTAGAAGGCCTCTAGAAGTCACAAGGTTCCTCTATGAAAACTGCTAGTCTTTCTTTTTCTCTCTTTTCTTTCTCTTTCTTTCATTCTTCTTCCTTTCCTTTCTCTTGCTTTTCTTTCCTTCTTTCCTTCCTCCCTCCCTCCTTCCTTCCCTCCTTTCCTTTCCCCTCGTCTCTCTCCTTTTCTCTTTCTTTCTTTCTTTCTTTCTTTCTTTCTTTCTTTCTTTCTTTCTTTCTTTCTTTCTTTCTTTCTTCTCCTTCCTTCCCTTCCTTCCTTCCTTTTTCTCTCCCTTCCTTCCTTCCTTCCTTCCTTCCTTCCTTCCTTCCTTCCTTTCTTTCTTTCTGTCCTTCCTTTTCCCTTCCCTTTCTTTTGCTTCCCTTCTCTTTCTTTCCTTCCTTCCTTCCTTCCCTCCCTTTCTCCTCTCTCTTTGTCTCTTTTCTTTCATTTCCTTTTCTGAGTATCAGATCCATGGTTTTGTGTATACTAAGAATATGTTCTACCACTGTGCTAATTTCCAAGCCCCATACTGCTGTCCTTTCTCAGTTTAATTTTATACATTTTTATTGAGTCCTTCTGGATAGAAAGACACGTGATGAGGGAAGGATACCTGGACCTTGTCTGGAATGTTAAAGGGGCCCTGAGGTGAGTGAGCTTTTTCTTTCCCCATTCCTGGGAGACAGGAAGATGACAGAGCCCTTGTATCCAGTCTTTTACAGAAGTCTGATAATGTATCACATCTTCCTTCTCTCTACTCAGCCTTGCCTGAGAATTTATGTATTCATTAATTATGTGAGCATTTATAAGGTGCCAGATACTTTTTAAGATGCAGGAGATACACAGGTAAACAAGAGAGATAGTACCCTTAGAACCTATATGTTTATGAGATGAAGCATGCAGAAAATAAATATATAAAAAATTAAGTAATGCTAATACTATGCCTCTCTTTGGAGGTTCTGAGAATGTTATTTGGCAATAAAATAGCCTGATAAGACACAGTTCTGGTCTCCTGTCAGACAACAACACAATGGCCTTCATGCTCTTCAGGGTCCTCTGTGGTCTGCTATATAAGAATCCATACAACTCCTGATAGCTGTTTTGGTGGCTAGGCACAAGTGTAGGAGAACATGAGCTGACTGTTTCTGCGTTTCAGTTTTTATTGTCACTGTTATTATTTTGACAGTACTTGTGTTTAGATTTAGGGTTTGGTGCTTGCTAGGCAGGTGTTCTACCACTTAAACCATGACCCCAGAAATTTACTGTTAATCAGAAGACATGGAATTCCCAGGAGCATTTGAGATTTGAGAAAGATTTGCAACCAAGCTTTAAACCCTATTTCTTTACATGATAACAATTTTAGTAGTTGTTTAGGGCCTTACCTAGGTGAGGGTGTTGGAGAAATACTAAAATCATCTGATACTTGGAATAAGATCAACACTGGCTGGGTAGTGTGGCAAACAATTGTAATCATAGCACTTGGGAGGTCAAAGCAGAATGATCATGTGTTTTGATCAATTGGGCTATATAGTGTAGCAACAAACATTCTTAGAGGTCTATTCTTTTTCCCCCCAGTATTATTAGAAAGGATTCCAAAGAATTCACTTAACTTTTTCTCATCTTAAAACATATGTAGTTGAGGGAGTTGTGGTTATTTTAGAGCTTGTAGGTACTCTGACACAGTAGTTCCTTCTGTTCTTATACAAAACAGGCCATATGGTCAGAGAAGTGTGGAGCATAATTTTAATATAAGGTTTAGGAAAGTGAATTGCACAAAAGATTGACATGCCTGGGACTTTCTGGCAGAATTTGATGGAAATGTTTGAGATTTCTAGAAAGAGAACTCTGAGTGGCAATTTTCTCCATGAACTCAGTACAGCAGATATATTAGTATTTTTTTCATAAGAGAATTTTGTGCCCGGTAATAGATAGAGGAAAGTAGCACAAATGCTCAGACAAAAGGGAGACTTCTCCTTTGTTTCCTTTTCTCAAAGTGAACCCTTACATTAATCGCTATAATTAGATTTGTTGACCATATTTTCTTATTATCTATACATATTTCCTATTTCTAAAGATTTACTTCTTGCTTTTGATCAAAAATTTATGTCTCTGTGTTAGAGTGGTTAAAAGGAACAAGTTTCCTGGGTAGATCAACAAAATTAGATTCTTTTAAAAAAATTTATGTATGTTTTTTATTGTAAAAATACAAAATTAGATTCTTAAAATGAGAAGAAACAAGGTTAAGATAACTTAAAAGGGTTAGTGCAATTGTTCTCTATTCTTTTAAAACAAGCTTCTTGCTGGGCGCTGGTGGCTCACGCCTGTAATCCTAGCTACTCAGGAGGCTGAGATCTGAGGATTGCGGTTCAAAGCCAGCCCGGGCAGGAGAGACCGTGAGACTCCTATCTCCAATAAACCACCAGAAAACCGGAAGTGGCGCTGTAGCTCAAGTGGTAGAGCGCTCGCCTTGAGCTGAAGAGCTGAGGGACAGCGCCCAGGCCCAGAGTTCAAACCCCACGACCGACAAAAAACAAAAAAAGAAACAAAAAAAAAACAAGCTTCTTTTCCTTTAAAACTTAAATTAAAAAAAAATAGTCAGTGGCTTCAATGGAAAAATAGATTTTTCTTCCTTCCTCTGGGATTGGAGTTTGGTGTAACAGACCGCTGAACTGAATCCTAGCTCTGGCTCTTCCATTAATTAGCTATGTGTTCTGTGCAAGCTTCTTGATGTCTCTAGCTCTTTCTTCATCTGTAAGATAAGAGAGCTGCGTTGTCTCTATGATCTAACCTTTATGTACCAACACACCTAAAGCCAATCTTATATCCTCTTTGGTTTGTCTAACTACAGTGTGTGTATGTATGTATGTTGTGCACAAAGCAGAGCATTAGGCGTGAATGTATGTAGATAGAAAAGCACAACATATCTAAGATACATCTTCAGGAGTGAAGTAGTGTCTATATGCGCCTTGAAAATCTTGTGTCAGTAGTGTATATCATTATGTCACAAATTCATGCTCTCAAATGAGTTGAAAGCAATACTGGTCTTAGGAAGAGATGACCACCTGTCTGGTTTAATTTTAGTACTGTCTCCAAATACCTTCCTACTCAAAAACATATTTTGTCCCTCCTCTTTCTCACCCTCCAAGCCCAGCCTCCTGTTTTTCTATTTGGGCCTGGAGTTTTGATTGAAGTCATTATTGGGTTAAACTAGGTTTTGCAATGCATTTTCCACAGAACACTAGTGAGTCCTCTGCCATGTTCAAGTCAAAAGGACTATTTGGACAAGTCATCTGAGAAACACTTGTGAATGTTTTGGAACCTCAACTCCAGAACATTTATTGTGTATATAGAAGTCGTAAAGCAAAGAAGTCCTGAGACAAGGAACCATGTTTAACTTTTCCTAATCTAGAGCTCTCTTTGTTTTTAATACCTAGCAACATCACATAAAGCTACTATGACTAGTCTTTGGAACTAGTCAATAAAGGGAGGAAAATTTCTCCAGATTTTCATAAACGAAACTTTGTGGTGAATTTTGGTGTCCTTTTTCATTAAGCTGCATGAGTTTATTTGGTTAGTTTTTAGGTCTCAAAGGGATGGCTTTTGGGGAAGGGATAGAACGGGTGGCAGGAATACAACAAGGACATTTCTTTGGTGTTTATAGAAAGCAGAACTAATAACTGTTGGATGTGAATGATGGTGTCGTCATCTGTGTCAGCTAAAAATTGTTTCCCAAAAGATATCCCTGTAGAACTTATGAGTATGACTTTATTTAGTCAAAGGGTCTTTGAAAATATGATTAAGTGAAGGTTCTTGAGATGAGATCATGGCTCTAAGTTCAATGACATAATTTCTTGTATGAAACACAGAGACAAGGAGGTAGTGTGACCATAGAGAAAGAGATAGGCGAAATGAGTTAAGGATGGCCAATATCTGCTAGAAACTGGGAGCCTTCCCTGACTTCATCTCAGACTTGAAGAGAATCAGCTTCTGCTGTGTTCTGCCACCCAATTTCTGGTTGTTGATTGGTCAGCTGTAGGACATGAATAAGGGAAGAAGAGAAACCCTGAGCCAATCTTAGCCACTGGATAGTGATGCCTGGGTTAACCTGGCTAGCATTAATGAGCACCACTCTGAACCCATGGCTATTGGAAGCCTATATCCAGAGATATGATTCAGGCCTCACTTTAGGTCATCTCTAGTCTTTAGCATCAGCCTTGAAGGTGAAGTAAGAACTGCCTTCCTTCTCCCCTCAGGCCACAGAGGCAGAGTGCTACACCTGGCATTGAGTCCTGACCAGACCCGTGTGTTTTCTGCTGCTGTGGATGGAACAGCCTATGTGTGGAAGTGTGACCAGTCACCCAGCTCTTCCTAGCTTCCAGTGTCGCCAGGAGGTCGTTAGCAGGGGGCACAGTGAAGAGCTCTCCGGTGTGCATGGCCTCTCTCCTCACTCTCAGCATGCTGTATGTGCTTTCTTCCTGATGTATCTCCCATAGATTAACTGAGACTGATTTCTTCTCTCTGCTTTCTTCTGTCTCCATCCTCTTCTTTACCCCCACTTTTTCTTCCACCTTTCCTTCCTTTCTTTCTTTCTTTCCTTCCTTCCTTCCTTCCTTCCTTCCCTCCCTCCCTCCCTTCCTCCCTCCCTCCCTCCCTCCCTCCCTCC
>NW_012267257.1:1647046-1754726 GCF_000151885.1 Dipodomys ordii
CTTCCTTCCTTCCTTCCTTTGCAATGTCCCTCAGCTCTTCAGCTCAAAGCACTCTACCACTTGAACCTCAGCGCCACTTCTGGTTTTCTGACTGGTTTATTGGAGATGAGTCTCATGGACTTTCCTGCATGGGCTGGCTTTGGACTGTGATCCTCAGAACTCAGCCTTCTGAGTAGCTAGGATTTACAGGCATGAGCCACTGACGCCTGGATTTTTTTTTTTTTGGTTGGTTGTGGGGCCTGAACTCTGGGCCTGGGTGCTGTCCCTCAGCTCTTCAGCTGAAGGCTAGCACTCTACCACTTGAGCCACAACGCCACTTCCGGCCTTTTCTGTTTATTTGGTGCTGAGGAATCAAACCCAGGGCCTCATGCATGCAAGCCAGGCACTAACACTGAGCCACCTTTCCAGCCCTCTTTTCTCTTTTTCTCTTTTCTTTCCTTCTTTTTGTGCCAGTCCTGGGGCTTGAACTTAGGGCCTGGGCACTGTCCTTGAGCTTCTTTGGCTCAAGAGTAGTGCTCTACCACTTGAGCCACTTACAGCCTTTTCTGACTGGTTTATTGGAGATAAGAGTCTCAGGGACTTTCCTGCCTGGGCTGGCTTTGAACTGTGATCATCACATCACAGCTTCTTGATTAGCTAGGATTATAGGCATGAGCCACTAGCACCCAACTCTAGCTCTTTCTTTTCATTGGTTCAGTGAATCAATGAGTGACAATTCATATAAGTAAAGCACATAAATCCTAAGTGTATAGTTATGAAACTGTGTAACTACCATCTAAACAAAGATATGAACATTTCTGGTATCCTAAAAGCATCTTTACCTTTGCCTGCTAGCAGGGAACTAGCATTTCATTAAATGGCCAAGCATTTAATTTGTTTCTTCTAGAAACAATTGCTATTATAGTGATTTTATATAATGATTGTAAATTTTTTATAGTGAGTATTATATAGCGAACTCTACTATTCTGACCTTGATAAATGATGGATGAGAATTTTCGTATGCTACCCTCAGATGAATGGAATATTCTATGCAATATTCATACGTTGAGTCTATGTTGAACTGTAGTTTTTTTCTTTTTCTTTGATATTTATTATATGAATGTTGTTCATTTTATCATGAGCGAATATTTGAGTTATTTCCAGTTTTGACTTTTAAGAATAAAGCTTTGTGGGGCTGGGAAGGTGGCTCAGTGGTAGAGCGCTTGCCTTGCATGCATGAGGCCCTGGGTTCGATTGCTCAGCACCACATAAGCAAAAAGAAAAAAGCCGGAAGTGGCGCTGTGGCTCAAGTAGTAGAGCACTAGCCTTGAGCTGAAGAGCTGAGGGACAGCGCCCAGGCCCAGAATTCAGGCCCCATGACCGGACCCCCACCCAAAAAAAAAAAGAATAAAGCTTTGTGTATTATCAAACACATCTTTGGTGGATAAAAGCACTTATTCCTGTGTGGCATATACTCAGGGTGGAATTGCTAGATTAGAGGATACACACATGCATACACACACACTCACATACATATGTGTGTGTATATTGTATTGATAGATATGTATAATTTTGCCAAGAAAGAGAAACTAATTTGTACTTCTACAAGCAATGAATGAATTCAAAATTTGTAAAATGTATTGCCACTGGGGAATATTCCATCCTTTTATTGCAGTTAAAATCCTAAGTAACTCAGGATTATAGTAGGTGTCTAGACTATTATCCTGGTGCCTGCCAGAGTATCTTGAAGAAGTCAGTACCAGATGTCACTTTCTATATGGGATTTCTCATCTCTGGTTGCATATTGGAATTGTTGGGGAGTTCATATAAAGAATATTTTGTCCTGGGACCTACCAAATAGCAATTCAATCAGAATCTCTGGATGGATTTTGGGCACTGCTAAATTTAAATAGTCTGGTGAGTCTGTTGGGCAGCTATGTTTGAAGCCAGTGATTAGCATATTAACCAGTCTAAGCTGTGCTCCTTTCTTGTTAACATTTTTAAAAAAGAAACTGAATTCTAACCTTACTTACGGAACTGTAGCCACTTTGTATAACTATATAATAATAAAAAACTTAATTTTACACCAGACTGATGTGCCTTATTAAATAGAACAAAAGCAAAACAACCCTTTATTGCTTTGCAGAACAGGAGTTTGAACTCAGAGCTTTGCACTTGCTATGTTGGCACTCTATCACTTAAGTCATTCTTCCTGTCCTGCTTTTTGCTGATTAAATGCAGACTGCTAAGAAACAAAGCTGACTTTGTATTGTATAATTTTCTTGTTTGGTCAAGCATTTAATTTGTTTCTTCTGGAACTTTAATATCTATTTCTTATTTGTATTTACAAAATGCTCTTAGTCATTTCTGATATGTTTCTCCCAGAGCCTAATTTTGGCATATAAATGAGACTAGAAAGTGTGAACATGTAACAACAACCTTTGAAGGGCAGACTTATTTCTTTTCTTCCTGAATGTTCTAGACCCCACAGAATTGCCCATTCCCCTACCCCATGCTTGTTACTAAGCAGGACTGATCTATCCTGCTAAGTCCCATTGAGGTAGTGAGTAGTTGAGAGAGACATTCTCCCATCACTCAATGTATGAATGACACTGGTGAAACTCCTTCCCCAATCTCCCCCTTGCATTATTCATAAAGTTGCTATGGATCCACCCATGAATGTTATAGGAAAGAAACAGGGTCAGGCATATGCATTTTTATTTGTGATAAAGTTAAGAAATGACAGCAAAGGAAATATAATTATTTAAGATACCCCCTTCATAGTCTTGATGATCCACTTGAGATAGTGCTTTGAGAGAAGCGTGTAGACACCAGGTGCTCTTGGGTCCCCACATTTCCCATTCCGGCCAAAGGCAGCGATGCCTCGGAAAGTGCCGTGGCATAGCAGTGGGCCTCCAGAATCTCCCTGGGGAAGCAAAGAGGGTGGAGGTGCCAGGGGATCAGGCTGGATTCTGACCATAGGCAAACCAGGAGGGTCTCTACAGCATTTACTAATAAAAAGACAAACCTCGACTTTACTGAAAATTAGTGCTCGAGAAAATAAAAAAAATGTTAAGAAATGTTTAACTGTTTTAAAAGTGATTTCTGTGTTCATTTACAAACCAGTGGAAGTTGAAGTTAAACTTGTTATCTACCGATTTTGAGATTTGAGTCTCTGCTTTTAGAAAGGCAACCTTTCCTATTTATTTCCTCAAAATACTTCATAAAGTGAAAACGACACAATAATGCAAAGAATGAGAATTAGGTTTTCCAGTCCTTCTAGCAGATAAATGATCTTCTCAAAGAAACAAAATCAAATAGCCCCTTTGGAGTAAAAGTTGGTCTTAGGGGTATATGAAATGAAAAATCCTTGCGAGAACTTGAGGTCCTCCCATAATCATTTTTTCGCTGCTTAGTATAGTGCTTGGTATTTTCAGAACGAGTCTCTTAGACTCTAAGGCAGGGAAGGCTGGCTAAGCTTCATGATAGAGGGGGCTCTGGGTAGGGCCTAGCCTCCAAGGATGATGTTGAATCTGAGGTCCAAAAGCAGGACATTTACGCTCCTGGGTTTTCTAATAGAGAATGTGAGAAAGTGGGTAAGGGAGGGAAAAGAAGAGAAAGTGGAAGGGTGCCGAAAACAAATGCCATCTTTTCCTACCATTTGGCTAGCCTTGGTCCTAAAGGTTGCTTGTGATTCCTGGATATGACAGAGACCTTCAACCTGGTTTGGTGGCTCCCAAACCAGGTACACTACACCTACCCAATAAAACTCTTTAAAATCTTTGGATCCTGGGGCTGGGAAGGTGGCTCAGTGGTAGAGCGCTTGCCTTGCATGCATAAGGCCCTGGGTTTGATTCCTCAGCACCACATAAGCAAAAAGAAAAAAAGCTGGAAGTGTGCTGTGGCTCAAGTGGTAGAGTGCTAGCCTTGAGCTGAAGAGCTGAGGGATAGCGCCCAGGCCGAGTTCAGGCCTCATGACTGGACCCCCCTTCCCCCCAAAACTCTTTGGATCCTAAAAAGAAATATCATGTCAGTACCCAGAGCTTAAAAATGTGTAGTGTTCCCCTCTGGACAGCATCTTTACAATAGAATAAAATTAAAAAAATTAAAAAATGTGCAGTGTTTATTTTACTCTTGTCTTGAATCAGGGCCCTGTCTTTAATCCCTTCCTTTCTCTGGGCACTCTGGGATGGAGGCTGACATGTTCCCTGGTGTGGTCCATGGATAGGGGTTGTTTATGGGGTATCCAGCACAGTTCTAGCATACTGTGGGTCCAATCTCAGGTCCTCAGCCATTCTTGAGAATGGCAGGTTTTCAAACATGTCCAGGCTAGGTGGACTTTCAGGATGATGCTGAGGCGGGATATGAGACCAAAGGCCTTTGAGCAATGCTGATTTCAGCTCTGCTTCATGCCTTTGTATTGTAGATACATATATGGTAATATGAAAAACAAGTATTTTTGGAATTGGCTCTGTGGCTCAAGAGGTAGAGTGCTCGCCTTGAGCTGAAGAGCGCAGGGTCAGCCAAGCCCAGAGTTCAAACCCCACGACCAAAAAAAAAAAAAAAAAAAATGACAAGTATTTAAAAAAAAATAAAACCAAGAAGATGTAGTAAATCATGCACTCTCAGTCACCTTATTTTTAGTGACTCATTTAAGTTGAGTAAATTAGAGGTTTTTTGTCAGACTTCTTTCAAGAAGCAAGGGGACCCTATTAAGCTAATGCCAGGCCAAGATACAGCCTGACATTACTGGTCTGTATCTGTATGTCTTACTCTTCACAGCTAACGCATGGGATCATCTTAGCTTACTTACATTGCATATGTCTTTTCCACCACTGGGGCTTCCTGCACAAATCATATTCAATCCAATCACAGGATTAAAATTATAGTGCTGGTGATCGTTGCAGATTTTCCTGCCTATGATGGTGATATTCGCTTCTCTCAGAGTATCGGACATAGGTGACTTATTATTAGTTATGCCCCATCCTGCAACTTGACACTTGGTTCCTGCTTCTACATCAGCTCCCTGTTTAGGTAGATTCAGGATAGCCACATTTTTGTTAATTTTTGCTTTTCTGTTCAGCTGTGAGAAGACAAGCATAAAGAGTTAACAGAATGAGACAAATATTAACATTTTAGCATAAATTCTAGCCCAACAATCAGACACCTTACATAAGTTTATATCGGTAGGAGCAGCAAGGAAAGTTTTCCATGTAGGGGCCCACACTGTTAGAGGTCCTGCAACTGGAGAAGACAATCGAAGGTACACACCTGTATAAGTTTCAGATCACCCTCATGTGTATCTGGATCAAAGCATGGATAGGGAAACTCTTTCTTAATGGACAGTTTCTGTTTTTCTGGCTCATTCTTGCTCATTGAGTGAGCCCCAAGAATAATCTCAGATGTCTTGGTCCTGGAATAGACACAAAAGCATTTACTGGGTTTATCTTTTAATCAGGAGCTGAGAATATTATGGGTTGATGCATTTGATAGTGTCATTTGTAAATGCTCTTTTGGAGAGCCTTTGTGTCTTGAAAGAAAACGTGTGCTCTAAAGGGTAAAAAGTAAGATGTTTAGAAATCCATTATAATCATTGTCTTAGTACATCTTATGTTGCTATAGCAAAATACCCAAAGCTGGGTACTTTATAAAGAAGAGAAGTTTCTTTTAGTTCTTGGAGCCGGAGTCTAAGGAAGGTATCAGTGTCTTTTTGGCTTCTTCTGAGGATCTCATATTGTGGCAATTCATGGCAGAAAAGTAGAAGGGAAGTGGGTGGGTGTAGAGCAGGGAATTAAT
The DNA here is from genome assembly GCF_000151885.1 of Dipodomys ordii. NCBI lineage: Eukaryota > Metazoa > Chordata > Mammalia > Rodentia > Heteromyidae > Dipodomys > Dipodomys ordii. The sequence goes on from NW_012267257.1 coordinate 1,652,822, forward strand.
AGAAGCAAGAAAATGAGCCAAAGAAGTTAAACTTGCTCTATAACAACCTGATCTCACAGTGACTATGTAACTCTCAAGCCTGTGTTCGACCCTTTGCCATTAATCCCTCATGACTCATTCGCCTTTTAAAGAGCTCATTACCTTTAGTAGGGTCATATTGGATACCAGTATTCTAGCACATGAACCTTTGGGTAATGAACATATCCAAACCATGGTAATCACATTGTCACATCGACCAGCTTGTTTTATAAAAACTAAGTTCATTGATAAACAAGAGAATTTTATGGCAGCAAACCTGGTCTTGTGTTATCTACCATTCCCCTTCATCCTGTTTTGAGAATTAGGCCACAGATCAGAGATCTCAGTACTGTAGAGATAGAAGCAAAATGTTTATAGCTGGGGCTGGGAAGGTGGCTCAGTGGTAGAGTGCTTGCTTTGCATGCATGAGGCCCTGGGTTTGATTCCTCAGCACCACATAAACCGAAAAAGCTGGAAGTGATGCTGTGGCTCAAGTGGTAGAGCACTAGCCTTGAACTGAAGAGCTAAGGGACAGCCCCCAGGTCCAGAGCTCAGGCCCCATGGCTGACAAAAAAGAAAAAGAAAAAGAATGTTTTCTACCTAATATGTGTAAAGTGGTCATTGAGGTGATTTTTTTTTTTGTGGTTCTGAGGCTGGAACCAGAGCCTTGTGCATGCTAAGCCAGTGCTCTAGCCCAGCACTTGGGATCTTCGTAAGAGAACAGCTAATTCATCATGAATGAGAAAACTTCCAGAAATAGATTGCTCACAAGAGCACCCTATTTATGTCTTACAAAGTGTGTGTTCATTGCAGAGATGGTGGCTTGAACAAGGGCCCCAAAGGTTTAATTTTTGTTAAAAAATATTCTTTGATGTATTAATGCAAAACACCCTGTTATCATTCAGGACCTATTATAGTTCATACTTCCTCATGGTCACACCTGCTTCTTTCCATTACAACAGCTGAGATTGAGATCACTTAAATCCATGCTTTCCAGTAGGGCTTACTCTGGACGCTCTATAAATCTGCATGGTCCAATAGAATAGCCACTAGCCACATGTGGCTACTAAGGAGTTGAAATGTGGCTAGTGGCCACATTTACATTAGATTTGTAATTTTGTTCAGCTTAATTTAAATTTGCATAGCCACACATGGCTATCCTATTGGATAGTCCAAATTTAGAGGCATGATTTCAAGGTGAAGAAAAGACCTAGCCTGGAAGAGGCTTCAAGGGTGTAGCTGACGGGGACTAAAGGATGGCTGAAGGAATGAGAGTCATTCACTGAAGGGTAGGAGAAGGCATTGGAAATAAGTTTTCTCTACTTGAGGACTGTTCCCAGGCCCCGGAGGGAGTACACAACTTTGACCATTTTGTGTGTGCTAACCACTTTTCAGGCCATGAGCCCTGAATGTCTAGAGGAGACTTTCAGAAGAGCTGTGGCTTCTTTCTGCTCTCTCCTTGGCCTTATAATTTGGGGGCAGGTCTGGGCTTAAGTTGTTTTAGGGTTGAAGTAAGTTGCCAGAGACCTGGAAATACATATGAATCTCCCATGGCTTAGTAAGATAGACTCTTTTTTTTTTATTATCAACCCAAATTAGAATATCTCTACAAATGAGTTTTAAAAGCCAAGCACTTACAGGGCACAGTGGGCTGCAGTCAACACCCAGTCGTCTGCAATCAAAGCACCAGCACAGAACCTTTTCTTATGGAGTTTAAGTAGGACCATGTAGGGTCTTGAATGAGGAATTACCTGATCTCCTCCAATGATTTGTACACAGCCATCTATTCAGTAGAAAAAGGCAAATCAGGTCAGTATCCACCCCAAAGAGCTCTTCATAAAGCTATGTTTCAAGAACAACTATGCCTCGTGAGCTTTCCTTCCTTCCCTCCCTCCCTCCCTCCCTCCCTCCCTCCCTCCCTCCTTCCCTTCCTTCCTTCCTTCCTCCCTTCCTTCCTTCCTTCCTCCCTTCCTTCCTTCCTTCCTTCCTTCCTTCCTTCCTTCCTTCCTTCCTTCCTTCCTTCCTTCCTTCCTTCCTTCCTTCCTTCCTTGAGAGAGGGGAGAGAGAGAACTGATGAAGCCACTATTCCTTCTTTCTTGGAAGGTACAACTTGTTTTCATGACTTGAGTATCTTTTTGTTTGTTTACCCATTTTTACAGTCTTTCTAAAGAATTTTTTGCTCTACATATCACCAGCAAGAAGCTGAAACAGTTCTGTTATCTTTTGGAAAGGAATTATAAATGAGAAATCTTTTTCTTCTAAAATAAATAAAGATGTATTTTCTTCTAAAATATTTTCCCCCTAAAATAATTATGTGGAATACAAATACAATGTCAATTATGTTAAGCCTGGGAGAAAAATACATTCTATTAGCATAATAAAGTAATATTAACAAAAGCTCAGTGAAAATCTGTTGCATTTCATTTAGTGGTAATGTTTGGAAATGACAAGAGTCAGTCTTACCTTCCGAAATGAGCAGGAGAAATGTGATAATCAAGAGAGATGATGTCAGAAATGCAGAGGAGTTCCTCATCATGGCTGGTGTCACTACATTAATCAACACCAAAATCTGCTTTTTGTTCTTGGTTGCTTCTACCTTTATACTTGAAAGGAAAGGATGTGGTTTCCTTTCTTCTCTTTCTTTTAAATTTCCAGGTTTCATACTAGAAAATGAAACAGAAGTGAGTAAGAGCAGTGAATTGGTGCCTGGTCGATGGCACCAGGGCATCGCTTCCTTTGCTAGGCTCATTGAAGGGCAGGTTGTGATTCTGTCAGGTGCCTGGGGGCCTCATGACCATAGCACAGAGCACTTGAGACGTCTCACTGAGATTTTGAAGACCTTCTCATCAGTGGCAATACAATCTTCAATACCCAAAGTTCAAGCCTTAAAATGGGTAGCTAAGAAACTTTCTAGCTGTTTCTTTTAGTTTATTTAAGAATTAACAGGCCAAGTGCGAGTAGAGATCAAGAAAGAGATTTATGTGCCATGAGCTCTGTTGGGATTTTTTTTTAACTTCCTTGCTCTGTAGAGGAGCGTTTATTGTGTTCCTACCTGGAATCTGTGATAGGTTTAGGGACATGGCATGGTGGGGTAGAGGCTGTTGGCCCTTTCAGCCCTCTGATTGTGTTTTCCCCAAATGTTTAGTACTGGGGCTGGGAAGGTGGCTCAGTGGTAGAGTGCTTGCCTTGCATGTCTGAGGCCCTGGGTTCGATTCCTCAGCACCCCATAAGCAAAATGAAAAAAGCCGGAAGTGGCACTGTGGCTCAAGTGGTAGAGCTCTAGCCTTGAGCTGAAGAGCTGAGGGACAGGGACCAGGCCCAGAGTTCAGGCCCCACAACCGGACCCAAAAAACCCCCCAAAGAACAAAAAACAAAAATAAAAACAAAAACAAAAAACAAAACCAAACCAAATGTTTAGTACTGTAATTCTGGATATTGTATCTAGAGTTTTCCCTTCCTCTCTCCCTTCCCTTTTCCTTCCCTCCCTCTCTCTTTTGCCCTCCCTTCCTCCTTCATCCTCTTCTTCTCTCCCTCCCCTTTCCCTTCCCTCTCTTCTTTCCTCTTTTCCCTCCCTTCTTCTTTTCCCTCCCTCTCTTTCTCCCATCCTTCTGCCTCCCTTCTTTCTTCCTCTTTCTTTACACATTGAACAGAGAAGTAAAATGGGATTTAGATGTAGCTACTTTGTCCCAAACACTGGAGAAGAATCAAGCTCAGTCATGAGAGGCGCAGCATGGAGTGTGCTTTCCATTAGAAACGTGTGTAGCTCTTTTTCCGAACTGAGGATGTGGTTCCTACTATGACACATATATCCTATGGTCTGTCAGGATATGTCTGATGTTGAAATAACCATCCCCATACTTAATACCCTGATGACTTCAGACCTAGTGGTTACTTTCTTGGAAGTCCTATGACTTTAAAAGGGAGCCCTGCTAAGACCCCTGAGTTTCCTTTTCCTAGATCTAGTGCATCAAAGGTTCGTCATTTATAGTAACACAGTGGGATGCCAGCTCTGATTTTGGTGATCAATTTTGTGCAGACTTAAAAAAATTAAACACATGCTAAGAATTTCTTTAAGGAAACATTAACAAGTTTGTTTCTATATACTGATGGCTGCTATTCTTGCATTTATATAGACTTTAGCTACTTTTTGAGATATAATTAATCTTCCATAAAGTTAATTCATTTAAAGTATATACTTAGGATTGGAGGCATGGCTCAGGGGGTATGGCCCCTGCCAATGAGTGGAAGTGTCAGATACCAAGTTCGAGTCCCGGTCTCCAATAAAAAAGTACATACTTCACTAAATTTTAGTATTTTTGCCGAGTTTATAGTCATCACCAGACTCTAACTCTAGAACTTTATCATCTTCCTAAAAAGCTTTGCATTTATTAGCTGTCACTCTCATTAGTCAACTTCTGATCTATTTCCTGTCTTTATATATTTGCTTATTCTGGACATGTCAGACAAATGAAGACTAGCAAGCACAAGACCCTGAGTTCAAATCCCAGTACTGCCCCAAAAGATAGATGGAATGTGATCTTTTTTTTTTTTTTTGGTTGGTCCTGGGACTTGAACTCTGGGCCTGAGCCACAGCGCCACTTCCAGTTTTCTGGTGGTTTATTAGAGATAAGAGTTTTATGGCTTTTCTGGCCTGGGCTGGCTTTGAACCACATCCCTTAGCTCTCAGGCTCCTGAATAGCTAGGATTACAGACGTGAGCCACTGGCGCCTGGCTGGAATGTGATCTTTTGTGTCTTAGTTTTTTTCCTCTTAGCATTATGATTTTGAGGTTCATCCACATTGTAATGTGTGTTAGTATTTCATTTCTCTTTATTGTCAAATAATTTTCCATTATATGGAAAAGTACATTTTATTGATGGACATTTATTTGGCTTATTCAGTTTAGCTATGATCTGAACATAATGGTTTTTTTCTCTCCTGCTGGTCATGGGGCTCAAACTCAAGTTCATTGACTTGCATTCTGTATGAAGGAGGGGGGACTAGGTAGTCAGGAGATGCTAGCTTGGTGCTTTCTTCTGCAGCATTCACTTCTATGGCTGAGTTCCCTACAATGTGAGTGCTTAATGATGCTTTCTAAATTAAGTTTAGTGCTATGTTTTTGGGTTAGTATTATTGCAAGTAGTTTTTTAAAAATTATATTACACATTGTTTTGTACCTACCACATGTGTAAACAGATTTTTCTTTTCTTGGTTTCTGTCTTTTACTCTCCTCTTTCTTTCTCTCGACATTTCTCCCTTCCTCCTTCCCCTTTCCCTTTTTCTCCCCCCTCTATAATTTTACTCTAGTAGAGTAAAAGTGGTGAATACATAGAAATACTTAAAAAGATTACACAGTGATTCTCAAATTTGTGTCATTAGAATAACACAAATTGCACTAGGAATGTGGTTTAGTGGTAGAGTACTTGCCTAGCATGCATGAATTGCTCAGTACCACATAAACAGAAAAATCCAGGAGTGGCACTGTGGCTCAAGCGGTAGAGTACTAGGCTTGAGCAAAAGAAGCTCAGAGATGGTGCCCAGGCCCAGCACTGGCAAAAAATAAATAAAGAAAAAAGAATAACCCAAATTGCTTAGTTAAAATGCAGATTCCCTAGCTCCACCTTGGAAATTGTGGTTCAAACAATTTTCAGTAAGTATGCTAAGTGATTTTGGTGTAGGTGGTCCCCAGAGCAGTCGAGGTCACTCTAACCTGAGGATAATCTGGTCTGTTGTTGCCCGTCTTGCCGTCATTCTGGCAGGGGCTATTTCACATAAGAGTCCTTTGATACATGGTATGGGTAGATAGCCTGGAGGACCAAGAGACCACAGACTAGAGGCTACAGGATGCGGGGAGAATGCGTTTGTAGAAGTTATAGCGAGGCAGCCATGACTTTGCTCTAATCCCCAAAATTAATTTTTTTGCTCTTCGCTTGGCATCTGAAGTAGTTCTGGATCATGAGTCAAGATACTGAAATTATTCTTGGACTGTTATAGATGAAAATATTCCTTATTACTAAAGCATGTACCTGTGTAAATAAGAACAACCGTAGCATCCCTTTTTGTTTGTTTGTGTCGGCAGTACTGGAGTTTGGAGTTAGAGCTTTGTGCTTGCTAGGCAGGAGCTCTACAGACAGAGTCAAACTTCATCCAACCTTTGCATCTTAGCAAGGTGTCCTTTGGGGGCAGTTAGTCTATTTATAAAGAAATGCAGCACATTATCTTGGTTTTCTGAGCCCCATGTCAAGCTAGCTCTCTGAGCAATCATTTTGCACTGAATACAACTGACTATAAATGCTAAGCTTATAAGTTCTTAATGGCTCTTACTTATTTGTTTTTTTTCTTTTTATTATTATTTATGCAGAAAATGAAGGAAATAATGGGAAGAGGAAGGCTACACAATGTGTTATTCAGCTAAAGAAGAGAATGATGAATGCCACCAACAGGGAGAGACAAATATCGAAGGTATCAACTACACTTTTAATCCAGGCTGAATTCATGCCAGGACCTCTTTTAAAAAATTTTTTTTTTGTCGGTCGTGGGGCTTGAACTCTGGGCCTGAGCACTGTAGGACCTCTTTTTTTTAAGCAAGCCAACTTAGCTTTCTCCATGCAATTATTTTTGAGGAAACACAGTTAAAATGAGTAAAAGCACGAATGATACATGGTTCTTGCCATCAAAGAGCATTAGCAGTAGGAAGATGGATGAAACAAATCTGTGCAGAGATACATAAAAGATGACAGTGCTCCAAGATGCCTGGGGAGAAGGTACAGGAGAAACATTAGGAACTGAGACCTCTGAGGAATTGCTGTTGGCAGGGAGGTCATAAAGTGTTCATGAAGAAAGAATTTTTCTCTGAAGGAAATTGGGAGGTGTATAAAATTTAACAGGGGATGCTAGAGGAAATTGCAGGTTAGTTATGATGTAAGTAAAAGGTAGCTTTGATAGGGATTACAAAAATCAAACATGGCATCCAGAGACAATTAAATTTAGCTTAAGCATCTTTCATGTTTAAATATGTGTGAGCTCCAGATTTGATTGTATCTTAGAGCCAATCCTTAACATTTTAACTGTTAACAAAGTGATTTTTTTTAAAACTCTAACTTGAACTATTATTCTCCACTAGTTACCCTACCTTCTATAAGTCTTCACAATCCCTCGGAATAAATCTATCTTGAATCTTTCCCAAAGAATGGAAATACCTTTAGCATATCTGTTTCATTCCTGTCTTCCTGTCTTGGTTCAAAATGCAGGTAGGAAGAGCCAGGTAATTTCTTAAACTTCGAGAAACAAAGAGATTAAAGACCCACTATCATGTTGTATCATGTTGTTGTCAGAGCAGAGTGGGTAGCAGCCCCTTCTCCTAACCCCCAGCCATCCATAGACTGGTCATCTTCACTACAAGGGGGATTGTCTCAGTCCCAGGTTAGATATTGTGATCTTAAAAATCTTACAGTGTCTCACGGCAAAATGATCCTTTGTACTTACAATGTAATATGTTATGTTAAAATGGAAGCCAAGATATCAGCAACTGTAGTAAGTGTCTCTGATTTACCGTTTCTAAACATCTTTGCTTGACACATTAGTGGCAAGCCCTGTCTATAATATTTATTAGAATGGGAGATAGATGTTCTTACTTCCATTTCCATGAGAAAGGTGAAGTTTAGACAGGGCAATTAGCTTGCTCAGTTTCCCACAGCTAACTTGGGTAAAGTAGTGTAGTGTCCTAGCCCAAAATCAATGTTTTCCCCATGCTAGAGAGTGATCTCCTTATTTGTTTTCCTTTTTAAAAAAATACAGTTGTGAGAATGTAGCCAAGTAAGAAGAACATATGCAAGTAAATATTTCTCTACATCTGGGAGAGTCACGGATTTTTCTGTGGCCTTAGCATAGCTAAGAGTTATGGACCCCATGCTAACTCTAGCTCTAAAGGTTCCTTGTACTGTATGTCACAGTATGTGGTTGAAAACATGAACTTGGAGCTTAAATCCAGACCCTACTTCTGTGCTATTCCTCTAGATATATTGCATCTCTCTGGTCTTAGTTTCCTCATCTGTAACATGGGGCTGATAACAATGATACTTAAGAAGATTATACAAATTAACATAGGCAAAATAATCAGAATCATATTTTTAAATTATGAGTTTTATTAGAGATGAGTATATATATGCATAATTTAATGAATTATTTTAGGCTGATGTTACTGTTTTCTTTACCACCCCTACCACTGGACATGACCATATATATCTACAAACAAACATTGAAACTAAAAGTTTTAATACTTATCTGGGAATATTCAGTTGTATTATTGGGAAACCCAGTTAGTAAGTACCTAAACACCCTTAATTTAATAGCTTTACTAGTTTATTTTACTTATAGCCTTGCTCTATAGATAAGAATAGGATTTATTAGAGCTACCAGATATAGTTAATGCTTTCATATTTTTTATGTAGATACATAGGATATAGTAGAGCATGGAATTCCCGACACATAAATCTGATAAATACTTTAAAAGAAAGAAGTACTTATTACCTGGATTTATTATTTTTATGTTTTCTGCATGTGTCAACTTATCATTATATACATCATAAAGATGTATAAATATGTTTCAATAAAAAGTTGTCGAAATAGATCTTACAAGTTTATTTAAAAGCTGAGAACTCCAGATATCTTAGTCTGTTTTGTGATGCTGTAACAGAATATATGAAACTAGAGCATTTGTAAGAACAGAGATTTATGTCTTATACAAGGTTCTGAGGCTGGGAAGTCCGAAGTCCAGGTCCACACTTACAAAGGCCTTCCTACTGCTTCATAACATAGCGGAAGTCAGCACATGGTGAAAGTGTGAGAGACAGAGAGAGAGAGAAGGGGCAAGCTCATGCTCCCTTGATAACAAATTCACTTCTGCAGTGGTGGCATTGATCTCTTCACCAGGGCAGGGCCTTCCTGATTTGATTACCATTAGAGGTTCCATCCTCAATATTGTTGCACTGGAAACTACTTTTCTAACATGTTAACTTTGGAGGGATACGTTCTAACCATAGTCCAAATCGACATTAAAATTTGTTTTGAAATATAATTGTTATGGATAATATTAAGCACCAAGAAAAGTAAGGCCTACAGACTGCTACAAGACAAGGGGGAATCAGCGAAGAGCTTGAAGCAGACAGAGGATTGTGTCTTTCTTGAGAGAGATATCTTTGGTACCAATATGGAGGCAGTGGCAGCTTCAAAATGGCTGTAATAAAGGGTTTAGGGAACAACAATGTGATGGAGGATAAGCATTTGGAAATCGTTGTGCAGCAGAGTTTTCATAACAATACCCAATTTTAACCTCAAGTGAATGTTCAGCGAGGATGAGATGCGGCTTGGAAGGAAACTCATGTAGAAACCCATGGGAAGGGGTGGGGAGGGTGGAGCCCTCTAGAGACCCAGGACAGGAGCTGCTCCATCTCACACCTTCACCGAAGGCCTAGGGTGGGTTCCAGGCTTTCCCTGAAATGCTTGGTGACACAGGCTTATCATGTGTTTGACTTTCTGAACGCTGTAGTGAGATGGAACTTTGTCATAAGAGCAGACTTTTATGAGGTGCTCATCAAATCCTTTGGTCAGAGTTTGGTCAGTTAGAAGTGGTTTAGAGATAGACATTTCTTTGTGGTAGGTTTTCTTGTTCTGCTTGCAACAGCTCATACCACCATCTAAATCACTCACCCACACCCACTGTGGCCACACACCCCTGCACCAAGGCATGGTTCTTTCTTTCTTTTTCAAAACCACTTCATGGAAAGATTTTTTACATGCCATATAATTTACCCATTTAAAATATACAACTTCATGAATTGGGGTACATTGCATCAATGTACCCCATTTAACTTTTTCAATGATAGAACTCAATGATATTAATTATATTCAAAATGTTGTGGAAAGTTCCAGAACTTTCCCATCACAGAAATTGTCGAACCATTAAGCAATACCTTCCCATGTTCCTCTCCTCATGGTCCATCATAATCTCTTCGCTGCATCTTCATGAATATGCCTGCTACAGATATTTTGTATCATTGGAATCATACAATATTCGTTTGGCTTGTTGCACTTAGCAAAGTGTCTGTAAGGCTCATTCATGTTACAGCACACATCAGATCCAGTCTTTCTTATGTCTGACTAACCTATTTTAAAAACTCTGTACAAAATTATGTTCGGGTGTCTCTTTTTGATGATTTTGAGTATGTACCTAGGAGGCAGTTGTTAGATCATAGGGTAATTCTGTTTAGCCTTTTGGGGAATCTCTAGTTTTTAAACAATTTTGGTTCCTAACTTATTGTTTCTTCTCTATTAATTTTCTTTCAATACTGAGTATTGACTGCAGAGCTTTGCTCATGCTGGACAATTGCTCTACTACTCACCATGTCCCCTCCTGTTTTGAGATAGGGTCTTACAGTAATGTTGCCCAGCTGGACCTCAAGCCACAATTCTCTTGCCTCTGCCTTCCAAGTAACTGGTATTATAGGCATGTGCCACCATGCGTGGCATGTACTGTATCATAATTCTTGGTGATTTCAGTGTCTGCACAATGGCCTGGCCTCTCAATTCTTGACCTCTTCTTCACATCAGCATTTTGTCCTTCATACCATTTCCCTTTCACTTCCTCACTCCCATCGCTCTTTCCCTCGGCTTGCCATAGGCATGGCTTGTGTGGCCTTTATAGTCGCCATTGTATTCCTCTTTTGAGGAAGTAGGAAGAACACTGATGTTTTGCTTACAACAAAGAAATACCTGGATAATCTATAAAGCCATACATTTTTGTTTCTTTTTCTGGTGGTTCTGGGGGTTTGAACTCAGGGTTTCATGCTTGCTTGGGTGGCACAATTCCATTGAACCACTTGTCTTCACTAGTTATTTTAGGTTGGACTCTCCCTTCTCACCCCACTTTTTGTCTTCTCAACCTCATTGGGGTGTGGAAATGCACTACTGCATCCATCTTCTGTCCATGGTGATGGAGTTCCAAGGACTTTTCTATGTGGGATGCGTAAACTACTATGATTACAGGCACGAGTCATCAGTCCTAAACTCATAACTTTTTGTTGAGAGCCCTACAGAGAGTCTATCTGCATGATAGGCTTGATTATCTCACTGGAACATCAGGAGGCTGTTCACAGAATCCGGTCTTTTCATCCTGCCCCATACAAATACCGGTAGCTGCTAACAACCACCTTTTCACCCCCCAGTAGCTGCTAACAACCACCTTTTCACCCCCATACAAACACCCGGTAGCTGCTATTGACCACCTTTTCACTGCCCTAAGCAAGCATCCTGCAGCTGCTACGCCCAATGAAAAAGCTTCCTTATTCTAAGCATATAAATACCCCTGTGTGAAAAATAAAATTTGGCAGCTTGATCAGAATCCTTGTCTTGCTGTCCTTCTTCGTGTCTCTTGTCCCTTCATTCCTTCTCGCTTAGGTTCATTGCCCTGGTTGAAGTCCTGCGGGTCGGGACAACTTTTCTTGAGCTTCTCAGAGAATTGAGGCCTAGATCAACCTGAGATTTAGGGAAAGTGTGGTGCTCCAGGAAGAGATATGTCTTTCTTTCCCGGAGCAACTGTTCTAGACATCAACAGAAACTGGTCAGAAGAAATTCTGAATGTCTAGTGGCTAAGTGTGGTTGAAAATATGATTGCCTATGGGAGTTGTATACTGGAATGGAATTCATGACTGCTAGCAAGGTGTTCTCCATTAGGAAGACTGGGAATGAGGCAGTAGGTTAAAGAGCGCCACTGCTGTTAGGCCACAGGAGAAGAGTAGCCTCTCAGTTCAGGAAAGAACTAGGTTTACCCTGGATGCCTTATCCTTGTTTTCTTCAAGAATAAAGGCCCTACACTGCTGAGAAAGGACAGCAAATGCTCTTACTTCAAGGTCCAGGTAAAGAAGTGTTGTGGCTGATACTTAATACTGTCCTACAGTTCTTGGATAAGCTTTCTCTGAACTTGTTTTTGTTTGTCTCATTTTGTTTTCCACTCTTTTCTCTCTTCCTCCTTCACTTGGGGCAATTTTCACTGACTCACCTTCAACGCAGACCTCGTTTCCTCAGGTGAGCTGAGTCCACTAATAAACATATTGACATTGCTAGTTTTTCATAACAGTTTTTATCTCCAGGTTTGATATTTCCTCCTTCTTACACCTTCCAACTCTACTCATATGCTCATGTGAGCAAATTATTTTCACACCTTAGACGTTAATATTTTAACTGTAAGTATTTAAATTCCTACCTCAGGCCAAGAATTCTAGCTACTTAGGAGACAGAGTTTGAAAGGATCATGGTTCAAAGCCAGCTCAGACAAAAAATTACTGAGACCTCATCTCAACAAATAACTCAGGCATAATAATGCATACTGTAATGGCAACAACAGCAGTAGCTGAAGTAGGAAGATTGCAATGTGGGAAGAGGCCGAATAAAACTCTCCACCACTAGGGGGAGGTAGGACCCCTGAGATTGTCCAACTTTTGAGAAGGCACACAATGAACAAGGCTAGCAAGAGCAGACAAAACACTTTACTACTAGAGGAAGGCACAAAAGCCTGGAGAGAGAATCTCTTTGAGGTCCAAGATCATGGTGAAAGCCTAAGGCTGAAGTGGAATAGAACATTGTGAGAAACTCGAGGGCCGGGGATGTGGCTGTGGTTGAACATCTGACTGGCAAGTTGAAGTTCAAACCCCAATACCACCACAAAATAAAAGAAGAAGAAAAGAGACAAATAAACAACCAATAAACTCTCCTTCCTCCAACCTCTCTGGTAACCCACCTCATGCTAAGTACAGGTCATACTGGACCGATGGAAAATCTGTGGTGTACCTAGAGTAAAAGCAATGACAATGAACACGATCGGATACGAACTCTGACCACAGTGACTCAGTTCCACACAGCAGCAGCCCAGATAAAGAGAAGTTATTCACATGCCCATACATGAAGCTGTTTACCCTAGCAGCTACTGACCTGCATGCTTTGAGGCACGGAGCTGAGGAAGACCAGCACACAGTCAAGAGATAGCACTCGACTGACGCATGCTTACACATGGCCCAGATAGTTGAATGATCAGAAAGAGGATTTAGCTTAACTTTTTGGTGGTACTGGGGTTTGAACTCAGTCCCTCATGTGTGCCTAACCACGTGAGGTATTCTCCCAGCCTTGTATGCTTTATTTTTTGGATTGTGTCTTGTATTTTAAAAAATTATCTTTAAGTAGTGTAGCAAGGATTTGTCATTCAGTAAAGCAGGTTATGAATACAACTCATCTTGGTTAATGTCTTGTATAGTTTGCCCAGGTTGGCCTTGGATCGCAATTTTCCTACTTCAGATACTGGTGTTGTTGCTATTACAGTATGCATTATTATGCCTGAGTTATTTGTTGAGATGTAATTTTTTGTCTGAGCTGGCTTTGAACCATGATCCTTTCAAACTCTGTCTCCTAAGTAGCTAGAATTCTTGGCCTGAGGTAGGAATTTAAATACTTACAGTTAAAATGTTTACATCTAAGGTGTGAAAATAGGTTGCTCACGTGAGCATATGAGTAGAGAGATGGAAGGTGTAAGAAGGAGGAAATGTCAAACCTGGAGATAAAAGCTGTTATGAAAAACTAGCAATGTCAATATGTTTATTAGTGGACTCAGCTCACCTGAGGAAATGAGGTCTGCGTTGAAGGTGAGTCAGTGAAAATTGCCCCAAGTGAAGGAGGAAGAGAGAAAAGAGTGGAAAACAAAATGAGACACACAAAAACAATTTCAGCGAAGACTTATCCAAGAGCTGTAGGACAATATCAAACTAATAATCATGACATTGGAACCTCAATAAAAAGGGGCAGGAGGAGTATTTGAAGCATGATAGGCAGGGTGAGCCTTTTATCCCAAGTGCAGTCTCCTTATTCTTGGTTTCATTAGTGTGAACTATGTGAACAGTCTTACCTCTCTAATTTGATTCTAGAAGATAGTGTATTCATGTGTTCAACCTAAGATTTCGATGAAGTATCTACTATGGGTTAACTCTAGCTGGCAGCTAACTGTCCAGATAGATCTGGTACTCCCTGGTCTCTCAGCTGGAGTCACAAAATATCATTATTATATTAAAATATGAATTAGCATATTAAATAATATTGCAGTAACTAACCCTAGCCCAACAATTGACTACCGATATCACGAGTGAGCTCCATAGACCCTGGTTCATGGGACTGTGGTCCTGACTTTTAAACACTTGGCCTGAGGTCTTCCCAGGCATTTCCTCCTAAGTTTGTCAAGTATTTAAAAAGTGAGCTTGTAATCTATCATCATCATTCATACAGTGAGGCATTATTGATTTTTATCAGTTTACTAAACATCTCATATTTTTCTGACAAGAAATTTGGACAATTATAATAAGACACAAAAAAGGTCAAGTCCCATTTACTGTATTTTAAATGTTTATTCTTTTTTTTGGGTCAGTTGTGAGGCCTGAACTCTGGGCCTGGGCGCTGTCTCTCAGCTCTTCAGCTCAAGGCTAGTGCTCTACCACTTGAGCCACAGTGCCATTTCCGGCTTTTTCTGTTTATGTGGTGCTAAGGAATCAAACCCAAGGCCTCAGGCATGCAAGGTAAGCACTCTACCATTGAGCCACTTTCCCAGCCCCTAAACGTTTAGTCTTTATTTTTTTTATTGGTAATTTTGAGATAGATGGATGCTTTTTAAAAAAAGTTTATTTTTTTGTTGTTATTATAAAGGTAATAGAGGTGTTTTTAATTGGTCTGAGTGAACCAGAAGAAATATATAGTTTTATTTGACTTTCTGTGGTGTATATAGACAGCAATACAGTTTCTGTGGTCACACACTTAGTCATTTGAAAACAGCAGATGGGCAGGAAGTTATAGCTCCATAGCTTAGATACTGAATCTGACTACAATAAATGTTCAGACTGAAAACCACATGTCATGTGGTGGGAGAATAAAGTTAATTGCTAGGGGGCTCTTGTGGGCAGTAGGATCTTTTTCTTTGTCCATCAGAACATTTTTTTTTCTGGTCAGTCCTGAGGCTTGAACTCAGGGCCTGGGCACTGTCCCTGAGCTCTTTTTGCTCAAGGCTAGTGCTCTACTACTTTGAACCACAGCTCCACTTCCAGTTTTTGAGTGGTTAATTGGAGAGAGAGTCTTTTCTGCCCAGGCTGACTTTGAACTGGGATCCTCAAATCTCAGCCTCCTAAGTGGCTAGGATTACAGCCATGAGCCACCAGTGCCTGGCTCACCAGAATATTTTATTAGAATAGATTTAATTACTTCTCAAGAAAGATAGTTGATGGTGTATGGCTTGAATGTTCCTGTGTTAGGAGCTTTGGATGTGCTCAGAATGAGTTAATGCTGTTAGTGTGGCAGTGGAGCAGGTTTGGGGAGTGGGTTCCTGATAAAATTAAGTTCAGCCCCCTCACGTCTCTTTCCACTCTGTGCATGCTCTCTTTCTCTTCTGCCTTCTGCCATAGATGGACCAAAGAGAAGGCCCTTACCAGATGTGGGCCCATGACCTTGGACTTCTAAGACTTCTAAGAATCTATGTTCTTTATAAATTTCCCAGTTTCCAATATACTGCTATAGCTGCCAAACAAAACTGGGACTGAAAATTGGTGCTGAGAAGTACGATTGTGACTGACAAATACCTAGAAACCTGGAAGCAGCTTTGGAACTTGGTAGTGGGTAGTGGCTGGGAGATTTTGGAGGAGAAGGCTAGGAAAAAAAACCCCAAAACCTAACAACTCTAGATTACTGCAAATGGAGAATGTCTGAGGCTTCTTAGCAATTACTTAAATGGTTCTGATAAAAATATTGGTAGAGGACTGGGAAGGTGGCTCAGTGGTAGAGTGCTTGCCTTGTATACATGAGACCTTGGGTTCGATTCCTCAGCACCACATAAGCAGAAAAAGCTGGAAGTGGCTCAGGTGGTAGAGCGTTAGCCTTGAGCTGAGGAGCTGAAAGACAGTGTCCACGACTGACAAAAATAAATAGTGGTAGAAATGTGAATAATAAGGTCATTCTGAGAAATTAGAATGAAGACCATTCTTGTTATACCATGGGAAAGAAGTTTGCAGGTTTATGTTCTAGACCTAGGGTTTTGTGGAAGGTAGAACTTAGTAGTGATGAACTAGGATATCTGAGCAGAAAAAATAGCTAAGCCGAAAAGCATTCAAGATACAGCACAGTTTCTTTTAAGCACTTGATATAAAAGAGAGGATTAATTCAAAGATGAGTTTTTTTTTAATGAAAAGGAAAGCAGAGCAAAGTTTTGAAAAAAAATCCCAGTTTAGCCCTGTAAATAATGCAAAGATATGTTTAGATGAGCAAACAAAGGGCTGGCCAAGGGACCCTTTGCTAAGAATGGGACTTGGTGACATTCATTAAATCAATGGGATAAAGACTCTGAAGGCATCTTGTGATCTTCAAGGCTGTCCCTCTTATTACACGTCCAGAATAGAACCTTGAGGACAAAATGTAATGAGAAAGAATCCTGGGACTTCAGACTTTGATGCTCATGACCCTCTTGGGACTCTGCTCCTCACATTGAATAAGCTGTATTCCTTGATGTCTCAGCCACAGCTCAAGCAGGCCCAGCTATGACTTCAGATGCAAGCACTGGGTGTTTACAACATCTCTTCATTGTGCAACGTCTATTGGGCACACAGAGTTCACAAGCCATGGATGCCAAAGACAGTGTGCTTAGGATGCAGACTTTGGGGCAAAAGGAGATTATTTGCTAGCTAGCTGTAAGAATTTATGTTGTTTCCGTTATGTTGGGTTTTAGGCTTTGGGCACCAGTTATCCTTTCTTCTTGCCCATTTCTCCCTTTTTGAATGGGAATGTCAATCGTATTCCTGTCCCACCATTGTATTGGAGGCATGCGATTTGTTAATTCCACAGACTCACAGCTGGAGAGGAAATTGCCTCTGGATGAATCATGCATTGAGTCTCACCCATGTCTCACTCAGATGAGACCCTGTACTTTGAACTTAAACTGAATGAATTGAGACTTTGACCCTGTTGATATGATGAACATATTTTGCATATGAAGAGGGTCAATGATGTAATTTTGTGGTTTGAGTGTGTCCCTCAAATTTATGGGTTGGAAAACTTACTTTTCAATGTAAGTGTCTTGAGAGATTGGCTCTTTAAGAAATATTAGGTCATGACGTTTCTGTTCTCATAAATAGATGAATACTATTACCATTATCATACAGTGGATTCTTTTTTTTTTTTTTTTTGGTCAGTCGTAGGCCTGGGCACTGTCCCTGAGCATTTTTGCTCAAGGCTGGTGCTCTACCACTTGAGCCACAGTACCACTTCTGCCATTTTTCTGTGATTAATTGGAGGTTAAGCCAGTCTGCATGGACTGGCTTTGAACCATGATCCTCAGATCTCAGCCTCCTGAGTAGCTAGGACTATAGTCATGAGCCACTGTGACTGGCAGGAGTGGATTCTTTATAAAAGGATGAGTTTCCCCTTCTCCTCCTCTGCCTCCTCATTTCTTCTTCTGTCTCCTCATTTCTTCCTCCATTTCCTGTTCCTCCCTCTCCTCTTCCTCCATCACCTCCTTCTCTTTCCTCTCTCCCAATACCTCCAACAAGAAGGTCTTTGCTAAGTGCAAGACCATTACCTTATCCATCTTGGATTTCCCAACTTCTGGAATGATAAGAAGTAAATCTCTATTCCTTATACATTGTAGAGTTTTAGTCAACTTCCAATCTTACAACAAAATGGGCAGTGGGATTAAAGAGAGAGAGAGAAAAAAAAGTTTATTCTGGCCCATGGTTTCAGAGGTTCCAGTCTCAAATCGGGGTGATGCACTGCTTTTAGGCTGGTGGCAAGGCAGCATAGCACAGCATGGTGGGAGTGTGTAATGGAGCAAAATCACTTCTATCAACAGTCAGGGAGCAAAATAGAAACAAAGGAGGGGGTGGTGGTGAGGTCACCGTTCCTCTCAAATGTATTCCTATTAAGAACTCCTAGTGACCCATTTGAAATTTCCACCATCTCCTACTAACACTTGCCTGTTGATCAGGCATTCAACAGGTAAGCTTTTAGGGGACATCCAAAGTCCAAACAATAGCACCTCAGCTCAAGTATTTTGTTAGCAAAACATAAACTGCACTGGGAGAGGGCAAATGAACCACAGGAGCTCTTTATTGTCTTAATCGACAGATAGAGAAGTTAAGTAGTGGGCCAGGATGATATAGGAAGGAGGGTGTGAACAGATCAGTCATGAAAGTGAAGGCGCATTCAGATATCTGTAGTTTAACAAACAATTTTAATGAGGCCAAGAAAATAATGAAAAGTTAAGTAGTTCATGAGAAAAGGTTGGGTAGGAAAATTTCCAAGGTAATACCTTTTATTATTATTAGTTAATTTTATTTTATTGTAAAGATGCTGTACAAAGTGGTTACAGTTACATGAGTAGGGTAATGAGTACATTCCTTGTTGAACATTGTTACCCCCTCTTTTGTATCCCTTACCTCCCCCATTATTATTATTTTTTAAAGAATAAAGCTAGAACAGAATTTATCATAGCTCAACTGTAAGAGAGAGTTCTCTTTAAAAATTAACACATAATATTGACTTGCCACTGTGGTATCTTACAGGTTTCCCCAGTGATCTAGTTTCTGTCATTATCTACAAGGCTAAGTGACTTGGCATAGATAATGAGTTGTAATCTGGAATACAAATCCAGAGTGCCCATGCTCTTTCTTAAGCACTGTGTGGGGGCTATGTGAAGGCTGTGTGCTCAGGAGGTGTGTGCAGCCTGCCATGCATATGGTGACACCTGGGCAATCAGGAAGTCTACAAGAAGGATGGAGCAGTGGTCATGTCTGAACTCATCTCTAACATGAAGGAGCTAGTCAACCTGCTGGCCTGTGATTATGGTAGATGCAGAGTTGCAGGAAATATGGATACTAACCCTGGCTCTCTCAGTGAGTGCCCTGTTAACTACCGTATTCCTACTCATTTATTTTGCTTTGTAACTACAGTTCTGTCTCTTAAAGGAGGACAGTTAGACGTGAAGTCACTCTAGGCCTTAGAGTCTAGTGAAGTGTGTAAAATTCATCTGGCAAAATGAAGTTTTGGACAAATATACACTGACATTTTTATTATGACTTTGTTTTGGATGAAAGTCGCTGTGAAGTACAGAGGTGATGTTGGGGTTCAGGAGCTGAGGGAATCCAGTCAAGGTGACCCACTGGGCAGCCGCCTGGGGTTTTGTGAGCTGCATGATTTTTTTGTCTTTTGGAGACACTGTCTGGCAGCTTGGCATTTAAGGGTTTCTTTTCCTATTTACAGCTGAATGACAGCACATTGGCTGGGTTGATGTCTGTGTATTCACTGGTGCTTTGGACACAATTATAATAGTAAATATTTTGGGTAATGGAGACACCTACTGTTTGTTTTGAAGAAGGCTAACTTTAGTCTTTTGAATCCAAGTGTTTGTGTATGTGCACATGTGTGTATACATGTATATGTATAAAGCTTGATTTACCATTAGGAATAATAAGAGATGAACAATAATTAATAATAACCTAGAACAATTATTCACTGTACTTTAATAAAAGTCATGTGAATGTGGTTTCTTCCTCTCTCTAGAATTTTCCATTGAATATTTTCTGACCACTTTGACCATGGTAACTGAAACTGCTGGGAGTAAAACTGAACCTAGCAGGGATTAGAACACTGAGTATCTCTTAAGGGAGGATTTATGTGGACCTGAAATGTATGTGGAGAGGGGTTATTTTTTTACACTGATGCTATTGGCAATGGGAATATTTCATAGAAACCTCACTCAAAAAATTTAGAGCAGATGAAATTTATAGCCAGGCACTCAGAGAAGGAGATCTTGCCGAGGGAGAAAAGTGAGACCCCGAAGAGGTGACTGGTGGGAAGATCAGTTTTCCTTAGAGTTTTGGGGCAAAGCATTGGCTGGCCTCAGTTGGTGGCTAACAAACCTATAACCAACATGAATATTTCTTCAGAAAAGGAAAATTGATCAGTAGTGGAGACATTATCAGTCTAAGGAGAAACTGACTTTTATATGGTTGTTCACTGAATTGTTACAGATAGGTGGTAGTTAGTTGATCTTCCTTAATAATTAATGGATGTTTAGAAGTGAGATATAGAATAAAAAAAATTTCCTGCAAGCCTTCCAATACATTGAAAATTTCCAAGAAGCTTTTCCTTAGATTTCTGGAGAAGTGGGCACTGTGCCTGGAATTTATTTCTTGTAACCATTTCTTCCTTAGCTAAGCTCATTGAACTTGCTACTGAAGGTTGTGAGAAACAATGGCCAATGGCAGAAAACCTGATATCTGCTATGTGTGTACTAAATATTGCGTTGGGCCCTGGGAATACACAAAAATCCTCAAGAGCAAGATTATCTGTTGCTTTGATTTGAATAATCAAGCACAATTTGCTGGTCTCCCTTTACTTCTTTAGGTCTAGTAGTAAATGTAGTCTACTTTTCTGAGAGTGAAGTAATATTAATCTTTCTTTATCCACCTTCTATCCCCTACTGATGTTATTTTTGAAACAGATTACACCATAAAGCTAGTACTTGCTATAGTTTATTATGATGGAAACATATTGTTTTGGGCCTTTAATATATTTGGTGAGGGCTTAGTACAAGAAGCCACAATTTAACAAATCATTGGGTACACCAGTTAAACAAATTTTGATAGAAATTTGCAAATATATACTGATGTGGGATAAATTATATATTCCTGTTTAATGTATTTTGGATCAAACAAGAGTGTTTCAGATTTTGGACTTTTGGGATATTTTGAAATATTTATGTGTATATAATGAGATCTCTTGGGGGTTGTGATCAAAACTAAACATGAGCTTTATATATTTTTGTGTGTGTATGTGTCTGCTGGTCCTGAAACTTGAACTCAGAGCCTGGGTGCCGTCCCTGAGCTTTTTTTTTTCCTCTCAAGGCTAGTGCTTTCCCATTTGACTGACCTTAAAAGAATGGAATCTGCTAAAGAAAGTTCTTTACACAGAATGAAAATAATAAGGGAAGTATTCTTGGAATATCAAAAAGAAAGAACATAGTAAACAAAATATGGAAGAGAATATTTTCCTTCTCTTGCATCTCCTAAATTATGAGCTTGTGCACTCAACAGTATTACATGACGATCCTAAGTTAGAGGTTGAGCTGCAGCTCCGGGAAAACATTGTGTAGTCTTGGTTGTTACCCCCTCCCCAAGAGCATGAACACTGAAGTAGATGGAACATAAGTGGAGTCTGTGGTCCGGCCTTTGGACCCAGTATTCATCACATTGCCCACAGCAGGGGGTCAGCCAGTGCAGGAGAGTCTACAGCAGCAATGTTGGTTGGCATCAGAGGGCCAAATCCTTCCCTGGATTGTAGCTGCTTTCTCTGTGGCCTGTCAGATGAACATGGTGTTCTGACTGGAGCCCATCAGTTTCAGGCCACACTCTTATATGTGGGTCCCTCACTCATGATAAGATTAAGTGTGGAGCCTTCCTTTCAGCCTTAGTTCTTTATCTTACTTTCTCACTTTCTTATTTTATCATTTTCATTTTCAGGGCAGTGTAACATAAATAAACTTCATGGCAAAGTGTTCTGGAACTTTAAATTGTTGGCAGACCCAAATGGACCACTAAGTGGTTCTTTCTCTTTTGGGATATGATTGTGGCAGTGCGTGGGGAACCTGGAATTGTCGGACTGTTGACTGAAATGGGCTTTGGCTGGGTAAAGAGGGGATTATTTAAAAGAAAGTTTATCTAAATAAGAGCTGCCATAGGCATATATACATCAGATCTGCAGAGCAGTGTGTTCTTCTTGGTGGGCTGTAAGTTGGGGCTTGGTGATTAGTAATTCCCCATCATCCCTCCTCTGTCTTCTGGCAACTATTTCCATTCTCTGATTCTGTTGGACTATTTTTGGTACCTAAACAGAGTAAGTCATAACAATCAAGCATGAAAGAAGGTTCAATTCTGCCACAACCAAAGGGGAAGTGTGCAGTATTTTCCTTCCTATAGCTGGAACTACCTGAGTTTTTTCTTGAGGAAAACTACAGTTCTAACATTTGATGCAGGCCTGCACATTCTGTCTCTTACCTCATTTACATCCTTCTCTCTCATGACTTCCCTCCTCACCTCCCATCCCATGGTCCAACTATATGGAGTTGCTTGCTGTTTCCTTTTCTTCCTACCTTTGTGCCTTGGTTCATGCTGTTCATTTTGCTTATAACGACTTCTTTTTTATCTACTTGGAAGTCTGCTCATATTAAAGCCTCGTTTAGGTTCTCTTCTACTATAGAGCTTTCCTTTGCTCTGCTCCACGCTCACTTCTGTCTCATCCTAGTGAACCGCTTTCTACGCCATCTACGCCAGCTCCTTACAGATCTCTGTCACAACCAGCCTTACTTTATATCTTCCCCCTCTTTGGACTGTGACAGTGAGTTTTGTGTCTGTGGTAAGAACTCTATAAATTTTCAATGGATCAACAATGAGGATATGTCCAATGTCATAAGCTTAAGTGACTGTAAATCAAAGAAATTTGTCTATAAATATTTAGTAGCATATGTTATAGAGAAAACAAATCTCTACAAAAGTAAACAAATCTCTGTCAACAAGCAAAAAAATCTTTAACGCATCCAATAATCCTATTTTTGTTGGTAATGTTGATATTGTCATTGTGAGATTACTATATGTATATTTTGTGAAAAAATTAAATGAGTAATTGTGCTTTTTGTAATGCATATGAATACAAGAATCAGATGACTATCCTGTGGACCTGATTTCAAATAGGAAGGATCAGTATAAAATTATTATATGATTAAAAAAAATACAAACACCCCTTCTTCCAAACAAAGCCAAAAAGAAGAAGAGTGATTAATCCAGTAAGGAGTATGGAATTAATAATTAATGGTTTAAAATTAATGTTTAATATTAATCATTGTTAATTAATCAGTTGGTTAATAGAAACAATAATCCAATAAAGAGTATTCTAGTAAATTTGTGGTCCTAGACAATGCGCAATAGCTGCTGTCTGACACCAAGAGAGGAATTTAGTATGTGCTCTTAATAGAAGTAGGAACCACACCCTGATACAAAATGGAACTTTAATCTAATCAAGAATGTCACTTCATAGAAAGCAGAAGAGGGAGAGGTAAGAGCATTTTCAATGAGGCCATAGTAAAACAATCTACTCTGGGCAACTATAGGAAAAAAAAATGCCCCAGTTTCCCCACTGACTAAGATGTAAGGAGAAAATGGAAATGGCAATTTTGTATAGTCAAAAAGATGGGAGAGGAGGGGGTAACAATGTTTGACAAGAAATGTACTCACTACCTTACATATGTAACTGTAACCCCTCTGTACAATAACCCCTTGACAATAAATTTAAATTAAAAAGATGTAAGATACCTGTTGATCAATTTCAGTATGTAGGCCATAAACGGGAATAATCAGGGAGCCTTGGACATTGACTATTGTTGGACAAGCATCCTGGCACATGCCTGTAATCCTAGGACTCAAAAGGCTGAGGAGGGCGAATCATAGTTCAAGGCAGACCTTGTCTCAAACACACCATAACAAAATAAAACAAAACACTACAAATTAAAAACAACAAACATGACAAATGATTAATTTTCCAAAGGGTACAAATTAAGGATTTGTAAAAACCACAATAATGGCTTCATGGTTATGCTTTCAAAGTGTCTTGTTTTTTCCAGCTCCAGAGTGAACTGCTTATACGCAATATCACATGATGATAGTGTCATTGATGGCTCATACCTTTAATCTTAGCTCAGGAGGCAGAGATATGAGGATTGAGATTAGAAGCTGGTCCAGGCTGGAAAGCTTGTGAGATGCTTATCTCCAATAAACCACTAAAAATCAGGAAGTAGAGCTGTGGCTCAAGTGGTAGAGAGTGATCCTAGAGCTAAAAAGCTCAGGCTCAGTGTCCAGGTCCTGAGTTCAAGCTCCAGGACTGGCATAAAGGAAAGAAAAAGATAATCCAGAGTTGGGGAGACAAGGTGGACCCTGAACTGAATATGGTTGAAGCTAGGGGATAGGTTTACGGTGAGTATTGAAGTACCTACTTTTTCCATATGATGAAAATTTTTATAACAGAAGTTTGATCATGAAAGAAGCAGCCTGTTGAATGCAAGGTTTACTCTCTGATTTCACTTAGGCTTGGTCTATGTTTATGATCTGTCATCTGGTTCCTGTTTCCTTAGATACCAACAAATATTATTACAAAAAGAAAAATGACTTTGCTGAGATACTTTTTCCGTATGCTCCCCTCATGTAAGAAAAATTGGGGGTTGCCAAACCTGTGAAACTGAGACTGGGGTGAGGAGCCTTGTGTGGTTGCTGACTTGCTCTTTAGGGGCTCTGCTTCTGCCATTTGGTCTCTGATACCGATACCTAACAGCCATCTGTGGCTGTGGCTTGGAAACATTGTGGCATCTGAGAAGAGGGGAGTCCAGCATCGGGCCAGTTGCTCAAAGCAAGCAAGAAAATATTACCTCCATGAGGGTGGACCAATAAAGTGAGGAAGGAGGGTGGGTGGGTGGGGGGGGAAGAATGCAGGCATAAAATGCGAAACATATCTTTCAAAATTAAGAAAATTAAGGGAAGTGGTGGGTTCAGGAGGGATGGGGGGAATGGTGAAAGGGGTGACATTGAGCAAGATGCATTGTGTTCATCAACTGCTTTGTTGAATGGCACCTCTTTTGTACAAGGACTTAAAGATAATAATGATAGCAATCACAACCATGAAGAAAACATTTCCTCAATGTAGCAGCAGAGTAATTGAGAAACATTTCTTACTACAAGGTGTGGGTTTTTAGGACCCTTTGGGGCCTCATATCTTGTCTAGTCCAGATCATTTGTGTGGCTTGAAGAAATAAAGTGATTTGGTTTAGATTGTATAGCTAATAACAGCGGTGGAGCCAGAACCGCATTTCTTCCGCGTAGTATCTAGGGTGGTGGCTCCGCGATTTGTTCCTTTGTTTTCAGCATGAACTCTCTACCACCAATTCTCTAGAGCCATATGCTACTGGCTTTGGGACTTTCCATCCTTTCAGTAAAAGGATAGAGTGGCTAGTGGGAAGTGTGTTGGTGTTGGGGTGGGGTGGTGTGACTTTAAAGCACTTGGTGTAATTGGCTGGAGAATTCTCCTTAACGAAGTTATGACTCATTCTTGATTGTGAATAAGGCTGTGTGAATTTTGCTTGTTATACCCAAGAAGGAGGAGATAGGATAGGCAACCTCTAGAGTCAGATGATCTGAGTTTTGGACAAGTTATCAATCTCTGTGTATCTCACCTATTAAATGAGACCAATACTGGCACCTACATTACAATCTCATTGTGAAGATTTAATGAGTTAGTAGTAGATATAAAGTTCAAAGACCAATTTAGCTGGCATTATTCAATAAATGTTTTCTAGGTCTTCAGAGAGGACTCTGGATGCAAGCAGCAGAAATGGGTATGACCAATAGGTTTGTTGGGAAATTCATATAGGGCTATTTGAATTGTAGGATATGCTTTGAGGATGTTAAAATCTCCTTCATTCCATAGTGACACAGAGGCAGAAAGTCTCAGCCCTGGATTAGGATATTAAAGATGATGTTATAATCAAATGTGTTATCGAACATGTAGCAAATGTAATCATGGGAGTCATTAACATTGCATTGCCAATCCAAAAAAAACTAGTCATCTTGCCAAGCCTCTATGCTGGGAATCATAATCAAAGTTAAAGGCAGTGTGGAGGGAGGTCTGGCAAGTATTTCTAAAACAAATCTAGCAAAATCAGTTGGTGCTGTTAGTACTCATATGCATTTACATTCATCTCCACACAACAAAAGCTCTTACTAAAAAGCCTGTAGCTCTCCCCAAAGGCATTTTCTTCTCAGAGCTGTGGGAACAAGTCCAATCTATTAGCAGAATAAGCTGGAAGTGCTGGAGAATTAGTGAAAACCACTGGCTAGTTTTAAATTTGCCAGGCAGGTGCTCTACTACTTGGGCTACTAACTTCCGACACTTTACTGTCAGTATTTTTCTTTTCCTTTCTTTTTTTCTTGGGGTCTGGTCATGGGGCCTGAACTCTGGGCCTGGGCGCTGTCCCTCAGCTCTTCAGCTCAAGGCTAGCACTCTACCACTTGAGCCATAGCACCACTTCCGGCTATTTTTCTTTTTGCTTATATGATGCTGAGGGATCAAACCCAGGGCCTTATGCATGCAAAGCAAGCGCTCTACCACTGAGCCACCTTCCTGGCCCCGCTGTCAGTATTTTTCAGAGGTTTATGCCTGGGATCACCTAGACCATGACCCTCCTATTTATGTCTCCTGTGAAGTTGGCATCACAGATGCATACTACCATACCCAACTTTTACTGATTGAGATCAGATCTTAATCTTTTGCCAAGGCTGAACTTGAACTTCAGTTTTCCTGATCTTTGCCTCCTGAATAGCTAGGATTATTGGTATGAGCCACTGTGCCTGACTTCTTTAATTGGCTTCTTATTTCTCCTTTTTATTATTCTATTCATCTACCAGATTGCTGCTATTTGCCTTTTATTTATTTTATTTTTTTGTCAGTAGTGGAGCGTGAACTCTGGGCACTGTCCCTGAGCTCTTCATCTCAAGGCTAGTGCTCTGCCACTTTAAGCCACAGCTCCTCTTCTGGTTTTCTGGTGGTTAATTGGAGAAAAGAGTCTCACCGACTCTCTTGCCTGGGCTGGCTTTGAACCGTGATCCTTAGATCTCAGCCTCCTAAATAGCTAGGATTATAGGTGTGAGCCACCAGCGCCCGGCCTGCTATTGCCTTTTAAATAGATGAATTGTTTCATGGGGGAATCAAAACCAAGATAACAGCCTTCCCTGTTTGATTGAGGTCTGCCATATGTCTGCTCTTTCTGCCTCTCTCTTTTTTCCACATTTCCATCCACAATTCCAATCTACATTCCCAAAAATGTAAGGGCTATTTTTCTCTTTTAGAAATTTAGTTACTATTGCAGTAGGAGACAGACACCTTCTTGGTCTCAAAATTTCTATGACGATGTCTTCCTAGGATAAGTAAGGATGGGGTATTTGAAACAAATGCTTACCAATGCCACTGTTCATACAACATTTTTCTGCAGAGCTCAAGACAATCCCCTTAGAAAACATATTTCTAAATAAAATAAGAAAGACCCGCATTTGGCAAGAAGTAAATTACTTCACATCTCTTCTAAAATCAGTATCACCATCTGCAAGATTTGTAGGCTCTAGCCATCCTTGGATTTACTGGTCCATGTTGAAGCCACAGATTCCTTGGCAGTTATAACATTAGAACTGGAAAATGTTAGCATTCATAATCCTTTAAGGATATAGTGAACTTAGAAAATTTATCTTATGAAAAATATAAAGCTAATTTATGAAAATCTAAGCTAATTTACAGCATAAGGTTCAATATTGCTAAAGTCTCACAAAACAAATCTAGAATTTAGATCATGATGACAAGGCCAAAATAAATAACTATGAACATACTCACTTTCAGATCAGGTACACTAATTACTTTTATAACTTTTTGTCCTTATTCAAAAGAAACGACTCATCAGACCAGGTGCTGGTGGCTCATGCTTGTAATTCTATCTACTCAGGAGGCTGAGACCTGAGGATTGTGGTTCAAAGTCAGCCTGGGCAGGAAAGTCTGTGAGACTCTTCTCTCCAATTAATCACAGAAAAAGTCAGAAGTGGTGCTGTGGCTCAAAGTGGTAGAACACTAGCTTTGAGCAAAAGGGCTCAGAAACAGTGCCCAGGCCCCAAGTTCAAGCCCTACAATCAATAACAATAACAAAACAAAAAAAAGGTGGGGTGGAGAAGAAGAAAAAGAATGGCTCTTCAAATAAATAATAGTATTCAATGTTTATATGTGGTGTTTTTTTTCCACCATGGAACTCCAAATTTTATTAGACAACCATGGAACTTTCTAGATTATCTACTTCATACTCCACACAATCCTTAGCCCTTTGTCTTCATGAAAGAGTTCCAAAGGTGATTTCAATTGTTACATTCATGATTGGTTCCAGTATAGAGATTTACTAGTATTTCTTAATTAAGACTCTGATGCTTAATCTAAGGTAATATTTTTGCCTACACAGGTTTGAATGTGAAAATCTTTGGAATATGAGCAGAGGCCTTGTAAAACAAGCTGAGTCTGACAGGCCTGAACCTGTAGTGTGTGCAGATTTCTGATTGGATCTTACTGTGAGGGGAGGAGACTGACCAATCCTAGCGTTCATTGGGCAAGGCAGGATACTGAACCACAGAAACTAGTTCATCAGCCCACTCTATATTTATACCGTGTTGTTGAATGCTATTTTTTTATGATTAAGAACACAGTAGTTGCAGGTACAGTTTTGGATGGGTATATCCCAGTGTTGCAGTGTCAATGTGTGGGATTTGTAAATTATTCTTCTGCTCTCTCAGTTGTCAAAGTTTCAGAAAGGTCAAATGAATAGCCATTTTGACCTACCAGACTAGTCAAATCATCTTTAGTTGAGGGAATAGAACAGTTACCTGTAGCTCACATTGCTTAGCTTTGGGCATCACTATAGTGTGGGTAAGTGGGAGAGAAAGCTCAAGTTCTCAAAAGGAGCAAACCTCTTACCTCTATTGGTATGGTTTTATGGTAGCAATTTTTGTAGTTATTGCTTTCTTTTGCCTGGTCAGAGGTGAGTAGCACATATCTGGTGATTTAAACTTTTCCTTTTTCTGCCCTTAAACATTGTTGAATCAGGCTTCATCTGAATAGACCCACCTGGGTAGGGAAAACTGTCCTTTAGGAATTCTGAGGGACTCATGCTTGAATGAGGTTTCTATCCAATGTTTACATTTCTATTATAATCACTTTTTTGAGTGACTCTTGTTATTACATATTTTGGACACAGTTGTGTCAGTCACCTTTATGGTACTGTAGCAACATACCTGAGCTAGGCAACTTAAAAAGAGGAATAATGTATTTTAAGCTCACAGTTCTGGAAGTTTACATTTATGGTTGATTGGCTCTATTGTTTTCGGGCCATTGGTGAAGCAGAACAGTAACACATGACACAAGAAGCTGCTGATGTCATTACAGACAGGAAGTAAAAGAGAGATAGCGATCATTTATATCAGGGTTGTAATTTATAACAGGAGCTATGAATTATAACAGGGTTATAATTTAGTGGTAGAACTGTTGCTTAAGGTCCTGGGTTCAATCTCAAGCACTGGGAAAGAAAGATAAAAGGATGAAGGATGGAGGGAGGAAGGAAGAGGGAGAAGTTTAGTGGCAGAGAGGAGGAGAGAGAAAGAGGCAGAGAAAGAGAGAGAGGGGGAATAGTGACTTCCGACCTCCCACTAGGCTCCACCTCTCATAGGTCTTGTAGGTTTCCACTCCTTTCCAGTAGTGCCAAGCTGAGTACCAAGTCTTTAACTCATGCGCCTCTAGGGGACATTTCATATCCAAAGTATAACAACAGTGTGTTTATGTACTTGCATGTCTGTATTTATTTGTATGTAAATATTAACATGTCTATTCTGTGAGTTCCCACAGGATTGTTAATTGTCCCTGTCTTCTAGGCTCTTCTATAACCAGCACAGAGCCTGGAAAATGGTAGTGCCTGAAAAATGTTTGTTGAGTGAGTAAATGAATAAATGGCTCTCTTTGGCTGCTAAATAGTGTGGATCCTGGGTTCATTTAGATGTCGTTAACATGGCCACCCATTTTGACCATTGGTCTAACAACATGTGGGACTGTTTTGATTTATTTTTTCAAATAATGCTGTTAATATTCAGGACATTGCTGCATTCCACTATCTTCCAGTGGAGTTGCTTTAATAATTTGAATGGAAAAACTGCTATATTATTTCAAATGATTGTGAAATAATAAAGCAAATAATAATCTCAAATGCCAGAAAGAATTATTTTTTTATGGGACTTTATGGAAAGCAGTTCTACAAGATCCACTAACAAAATGAAAGGAGAATATACTGTTACAGACTACTGTCTGCCAAGTTTTTTTTTTTTTTAATTTAAGTAATAGAGTTTGAACCCAGGGCTCTTGCTTGCTAGGTTTTCACTTTATCACTTGACCCATACCTCAACCCTTAATTTTTGCTGGTTATTTTTGAGATACAGTCTAGCCAACTTTTCTGTCCAGGCTGGCCTTGGACTGCGATCCTCTAGATTTCAGCCTCCTCAGTAATAAGGAT
Source organism: Dipodomys ordii (assembly GCF_000151885.1). Taxonomy (NCBI): domain Eukaryota; kingdom Metazoa; phylum Chordata; class Mammalia; order Rodentia; family Heteromyidae; genus Dipodomys; species Dipodomys ordii. The sequence goes on from NW_012267257.1 coordinate 1,683,086, forward strand.
TGCAAGATGAGCCACCAGCACCTGTCCCAAGTATTATTATTATTATTTTATCAGTTGTGGGGCTTGAACTCAGGGCCTGGGTGCTGTCCCTGAGCTCTTTTACTCAAGCCTCGTGTTCTACTACTTTGAACCACAGCTCTACTTCTATGTTGTTGTTATTTTTTGTCAGTTGTGGGGTCTGAATTCTGGTCCTGGGCGCTGTCCCTCAGCTCTTCAGCTCAAGGCTAGCACTCTACCACTTGAGCCACAGTACCACTTCCGGCTTTTTCTGTTTATGTGGTGCTGAGGAATGGAACCCAGTTCCTTATGCACGAGAGGCAAGCACACTACTACTGAGCCACCTTCCCAGCCCCTACTTCTAATTTTTGAGTGGTTAATTGGAGATAAGAGTTTCACAGGGACTTTTCTACCTGGGCCGGCTTTGAACCTCCATCCTCAGATCTCAGCCTCTGAGTAGCTAGGATTATAGGTGTGAGCCATTAGTACCTGGCTCAAGTATTATTATTTTTTATAAGAATAACAATGCTTGCCATATAGCAATAGGTGGCTAAGATTAAGATACATTTTCCTCATGTCAAGTCATAGCTGGAACAGTGAGGAGGAAATGGCCTATTAATTATTTAATGAATGTTATCTTTATTAGTAGCCTCAGTATACAATATTTTTTTCCTTTCCTTGAGAACTTAAACTTTCAACTTAGTGGAAGCACTTTGTGGCTTTTCTTTGGCACATCCAAATTTCCAGCATCCCTTTAATAATGTACTTGGGAGCTGTGTGCCAGTGGCTCCTGCCTCTGCTACTTGGGAAAGCTGAGATTGGAAGGATTGTGGTTCAAAGCCAGGGCAAGCATACGTATGAGAACCCTTCTCACCCAATAGGTGGCACATGCCTGTCACCCCAGCTACCATATGATGTATAAAATAGGGGTAATGTGGTCCTGATGGGCAACTAGGCAAAAACGTCAGACTTTGTCCCAAAAATAAGCAATGCAAAAGTCTAGAGCTGTGGCTTGGCACTAGAGCACCTGCCTAGCAAGTGTGAAGCCATGATTTCAAACCTCACTACCAAAAAAAAGTGCTTTGGGATCATTATTAAAAAAATAAGGATTAGCTGACCACAAACACTGAAATACTGTGATAATCTAATCACAAAGACCAGGCCTCACGGAGGTGGTCTCGACATGACCCATAGGTGGGTAGCAGGTATAGAGTAGAAATGCTAGACAAAGGGAAGGTTCATGGCCCAGGCAGGCTGGAGTGGAGCTGTGTGAGATTTCATCCTACAACTCGAAATGGCATGCAATTGAACACTTACAAATTGTATGCTTCTGAAATTTTCCACTTGATATTTTCAGACTACCGTTCACCATGGTTAAATGAAACCATGACAGGAAAAACCACAGAGAAGGAAAGACTACTATATAACAAAAAGCTCCAAGCAACAGCCAATTTAATATTTCATTTTCTTTGTTCTTTCATGTTAAAGAAGGCCTCAGGTCAAGAGTCCAGGCTTCACTTCAATCTCCTTCTTTTCTGCTTCACTGTCAGTAGCACTTGGCTTCTGTCCAAGTTTGCTTCACAGTTCTTCACTGTCACCAAAAGTGCAACAACCACATCTGTAATTTAGACAGTAGGGAGGAGGAAGAGGAAGAGCATTCCTTCCTGCTGAATCATCTCTCTTCAAAGGAATTCCTTAGGAGCCCCCAGCCACTTAGTTTTTATTAACCACTGATGGCAGTGAGAGAGACTAGAATATGCATACTTGTGACCGGAAGTAAAATCAGATTTTTGTTATGGGGAAGAAGAACAAATGACTGTTGAGTAGCAAAATCATAGACTTTCCTACTAAGTGGATCAGATAGACCACAGGTAAAACACTGTACTGCTTCTTGGATTTAGATGACAGGACATTAGTAAGAATGTTTGTGAGGATATCATGTGGACTTGCTAGGGGGGAAAATGGACTGTCAATCTCCTGAAAAATCCCAGGGAGTAGTTTGTATTCACGATCTTGGTGAGTTCACCAAAATACAGGGTTTGTACTTTATTGCTTCAGGAATTGGAACTTGACTTTTTTCCCTTAGCGCATCCCATCTGTATTTGTTTCTCAAATTCAAATAACCCCAATTTAGAGGTCAATATTATCAAGTAGAAAACCCAAATATTTGTTAAGTTGCAATTGTTTAGCAGTTTGCTTGGGGAACATGAATTGAATCAGAAAAAGACCAGATAAAGTGTCTGGGTATTTAAAACAAAATGATGGGCTTTAGCCTCCCTCTCAGCTCTGGCAACACTTGGTGACTCAAAGCCTGTGCTGGCTCCTTCCCGAACCATGATTATGCTTCTCCCTTCTAGGTGGACTGCTGAGGCCTGAGACTTGTTAATCTCGAAGCAGACATCCATGAAGGCTCACAGGCATGGGGGCCTCCAGGTCTCTATCTGTCTCTGCTCAGTCTGTAGGAGTTCAACTATTATTATTATTATTTAGTTGTACAAAGAAGTCTCAATCCCAAATATCAAGTTATGAGTACAATGCCATCTTGATCAATGTTATCTCTCCATCCTTCTCCCCCATTCTTCCCCTTCCCATACCTATCCCCAAGTTACATAGTTCAATTTTTATATAATATACATTGACTATGAGTACATTTACAGTCACTATGAAACCATCTAGTCAATATGTTCCAGGACTTGACCGGAAAAAACATCACATTTTATAAAAGGGGCATTGTCATAATCAAAGCATACCCTAAGGTATAAAAACTTCTAGACTCAGCCGCTTAGAGAGAGTAGCAGAGGCTTTCAACAGAGACACTTTTCTTCTGAATAAAGTTCTTTGCGCTTACCCTTTGTGGTAAGTGGACTCCACTCATCAAATTCCTGAGTCAAGAAATGGAGAAAGGTAATGGCAGCAGTGTAAAGGCGCAGCGCTAGCAGGCATTTCCTGCCACTGAGCTAAGGGCATTGCCTGTTTAGGGCTGCAACCCCAGTGATCTTGGTCAATTGCAGAGCCAGAAGGCTATGATTTGAAAAGCTTGTCCACTGCAAACAGCAGAAGAAAACTCATACTAATAGGAGAGTTCATAAAGCTTCAGATGATGTGTGTTAGTAGAAAGCACTCAGATTAAACATATAAAAATGTTAGAAAAATACAAAGAATCACAAGAAGTAGCCATGATGTCCAGTGTACATTTTTGTTTGCATGAAAATTTCAGTTCCCAAATCTTTTGAAATCCAAAAACCCTCCTTTATGGAATGAGTTAATATTGTTGAAAGTTTAAGGCAAGAACATAACACTTAAGCAGAACAACTATAGCGAGAGAAAGAAGAAAATTCAATGTGTGTTGTAATCCTAGCTACTCAGGAGATTGAACTCTGAGGATGGAGGTTTGAAGAGAGCATGGGTGGACAAATATGACAAACTCATAGCAAAAAAACCTGAAGTAAAGGTAGAATCAGGTAGAATCTTGAACATGAAGATTGAGTATACTCCCCAACAGTACAAAAAAAAAAAGAAGAATCAACTTGCTTCTGAGATGTTTGTTTGTTTTTTGTCATGTTGTTCCTAATATGCATAGCCCTAGTTATATGTTTGTCTGTTACATGAAGTTAAAATAATAAAATTAATTTCCTGAAAAAAAAAACCCAGACACTCACAAAACTCAAATGCAGAATGGAACTGGACAAACTGGTTCCAGCCAGAAAGGATGCCCATGGACTTGCTATTCACCTCTTTTTAAAAAATTTACTCTTAGATGGATCCTGGCCTTTGTTTAGAAGAGAGGCTGATGGTTAATCTTTTCATCTTAGCTTTGCTTATTCTCTGGCCAAAGAATAAACTTCATTTTACTGCATAATGGGCTCCTAGTTTTGTTATAGGATCTGAGATTCCCAAAGGGAGAAAGCAGCTTGGGTCATAAATTGGTAGCATGATGACTCAGTAGAAGACCCAAGAAATCAACAGTCAATCTTGTTTTGTCAACAGGAAGTTAATGTGTGAAAGTTTTCACTCAGGGCTGAATCATTCACAAGTCAGGGAACTAAAAAACAGTTCATCAGACAGCCTACGAATGTCTTCTTAGTAATCTTAGAAGTTATAAACTTCTGGGTCTGAGTGCCTGGCCCTGGGAAGCTGTCTTTCTTCTTCCTCACAGGTGTGTCATGGATAGCTTGGGCTGCTTCTAAAATTTTCTCACAGTTTTAGAGGTGAAGTCCAAGATCAAGATGCTGATTCTTTTTCTTTTTTGAGAAAGTCCATTTCCTGACTTGTTTGAAGGCTATGGCCATCAAACATGTCTTCCCATGATCAAGCGGAAGCTCTTGACCATGAACCATTAATGGGCTTTCTGAGGTTCTGATTTACACATTGATTTCATTAGTGTCTCACCCTTGAAATCATATTTGACCTTAGTTATTTTCTTTTTTAAAATTTTATTTTATTGTAAAGATGCTGTATAGAGAGGTTACAGAAGTAGGGTAATGAGTACATTTCTTGTCAAATATTTTTACCTCCTCCTTTCTTTTTTCCTTCTATCCCTTCCCTCCCCCACTCCCCGCTTCCCTGTGGAAGTTGTAAAGATCATTTCCAGCATAGTATCTTGTGAGTATCATTGTTGTAATGGGTCATCATGTGCTCTAGTTTCGGCATTTTGTTGTTCCCCTTACTCTCCCCACATTAGATAAACGTATATACAATATGCAGGGTACCGAAATCAAATACAGTGACAACAGGGGATATATTATAGAGGAATAGCATACAAAAGAAACAAAAAAACCAGTAGATTAAAACAACAACAACAAAGAAAAACCTCTGTGTCCATATCTTGGGGTTCATTTCACTTAGCATCATCTTATATGTTCATATGTACATAGCTTTTGAGCTTTTCCGTGTATCTGATAAGATTATCCTAGACATATACTGGTTATTGCAAATAAGGGAAACCATGGGACCTATATTTCTTTGGATCTGGCTTACTTCACTTAATATTATTTTTTCTAAGTCTTTCCATTTCTTAACAAATAGGCGGTGCCATTCTTTCTGATGGAGGCCTAGAATTCATCTATCTATCTATCTATATATATATCTCACATTTTTTAAATCCATTCATCTACTAAGGGGGATCTGGGTTAGTTCCATATCTTAGCTATGGTGAACAATGCTGTGATAAACATAGTTATGCTGGTAGCTTTAGTTTGGCCTTGTTTGTAATCATTTGGGTAAATGCCCAGAAGTGGGATTGCTGGGTCATAGGGGAGCTCTATGTGCAGTCTTTTGAGGAACCTCCATACTGCTTTCCAAAGTGGTTAAACAAGTTTACACTTCCACCATCAGTACAGTAGGGTTCCCTTTTGGCTACATCCCCTCCAGCATCTGTTGTTACTGCTTATAGCCATTTTAACTGGGGTGAGGTGGAATCTCAGTGTTTTGATTACATTTCTTTTATGGCCAGAGAAGTTGAGCATTTCTTCATGTGTCTATTGGCCATTCTTATTTACACTTCAGAGAAGTTTCTTTTTAAGTCTTTAGCCCACTTATTAATGGTGTGGTTGTTTCTTTGAGGATTTGTTTTTGGGGGAGTTAATTTTTTGAGTTCTAAGTGTATTTTAGATATGAGATCCTTGTCTTTATGGCTAGTGAAGATCATCTCCCAATTCCTGGGCTTTCTATTGATCTTGCTGGCTATGTCCTTTTCCATGCAGAAGCTCTCCAGTTTAATGCAATCACATTTGTCCAACCTTTCTTTGGTTTGTTGTGTTTCTGGGTCTTTATTAAGGAGCCAAAGAGCCCTAGAGTTTCTCCTATTCCTTCCTGTAATGTTTTTAGGGTGTCTTTTTACCTCAAGGTCTTTAATCCACTTGGAGTTGATTCTGGTGCAGGGTGATATGCAAGGATCTAACTTTAGTTTTCTACAGATGTTTAACCAATTTTGCCAGCACTATTTACTGAAGAGGCTGTCTTTTCTTTCATTCTATTTTTTTGGGCTCCCTTATCAAAGACTAGGTAGCTATATTGACCTTAATTACTTTCCTGTCCCTATCTCCAGTACACTCCACTGAAAATTAGGACATATGAACTTTGAGAGAGAGACATAATTTAGTCTATGGCAGTATTCTTTCCCAGTTAAGAGTTTAACCAAGGGAGGAGAGATGCTTTGATTGACCAAGAACAGCATTCCTTTAATGAATTCTTTCGATAGTCAAGTTTGAAGTCCTGCTTTTTAATTTCAGTATAAGCAGAGGCAGAATCCCAAGGGAGGGCTGATTCTGCCAACTGTTCCCAGAGTGGACTAATGGATTATCCGAATCAGTACTGATTTATTTGGTGTCTTGTATTTGAACTAATGACTTTTAGCTTTGTCACTTTATTAAAGCAGGGTAGACATTAAGCATGAAGCCTTCTTTTGTATCTGTGGGGAAGGCAAATACCCCATGTCCATAGTTTCAAAGGAGGGACCCTGTGAGATGACTCAGAATGATAACAGTAAATCATTTCCCCCTAAAGTCTTTAAGCAGCTTTAAAATCTGAGCACTTGTCTCGATTTCCTTTTCCATATAGAAAAAGAATCAAAGAAAATGTCTAGGATAATCTTACCAGACAAGCAGAAAAGGTCAAAAGCTATGTACATATGACCATATAAGATGATGCTAAGCAAAATGAACCCTAAGATAGGGACACAGAGGTTTTGTCTTTGTTGCTATTGTTTTTAATATACTATGTTATTTGTTTTGTTTCTTTTGTATATTCTTCCCCCATGGTATAACCCCTGTTTTCACTGTATTTGATTCCAGTGCCCTGCATCTTGTATATACATTTTTCTAATTTAGGGAGGGGAAGGGAAATAACAGAATGCTGAGACAAAGATACAGGCTGACCCATTGTAAAAATGAGATGTACAAGACGCTATGGTGAAAATGAACTTTACAACTTTGGGGGTGGGGTGGGAGGGAGGAGTTGGGGAGGTGTGGAGGGAAGGGATGGTAGGGGAAAAACAAAGGAGGGTGTAGCAATGCTCCAGAGGAAATGCACTCATTACCTTACTCATGTAACTGTAACCCGTCTGTACAGTATCTTTACAATAAAAAATATATATTAAAAAACGATCAATAACAAACCTCTCTAACTTAAAATACTGTGTGCTATGTGTCTTTATTAAGGAGCTAAGGAAAGCTATGGGAAATATTGTTATAAATTTAACAATATACAGGGCTGGGAAGGTGGCTCAGTGGTAGAGTGCTTGCCTTGCAAGCATGAAGCCCTGGGTTCGATTCCTCAGCACCACATAAGCAGAAAAAGCCAGAAGTGGGGCTGAGGCTCAAGTGGCAGAGCGCTAGCCTTGAGCTGAAGAGCTGAGGGACAGCGCCCAGGCCCAGAGTTCAGGCCCTATGACTGACAAAAAAAAACATAACAAAAAAACAATCAATTTAACAATATACAAATTCCCTGAAAGGATAGAGGTGCTCTTGAGTCTAGACTCCCCCATCAGCAGCAGCTGGTCAAGACACTGCTTAGCCTACCACTTCAGAGTTGTCAGCTGTTCTGTATCTATTCAAAATAGTTTCTATTCTGGTACTCTGGTCTGATTGGGCTATTAACATCCAATAGTTAAATACAACTCTCAGGGTACTCATGCATTGGACCAGAGACAATCTCAGCAGTCCTATTAGCCATAGCTTTATGATGATATAAATCTTCATAAAGGAATTTAAATGAAAAGAATTTAAAGGATGTTGTTCTTTAAAATAATCACTGGATGATGACAGCCCAACCCAGCTGAGCCCTCCAATGACTTGCACTTTGGTCTTCAGCCATTATCAGGATTTATATTAAAATGCCCTGACACTTACTGTTGTCTTTATTGTAGGATATTATTAAGAATGCTCAGTATCAGTGTCTTTCAGATTTTCTAACGTATCAGAGTCAGTTGAATTATTTTCAAAAGATGCTGCTGACTTTCAGACTCATCTCAAGCCTATTCAATCTGAATTTCTGGCCAAGAGGGTAGCACAGTTTGTTTTTCAAATAATTTCTGCTTAATGGAAACTGGTAGAGTTGATAGAGATGTGGAAAATTTGGTACAGTTTTATATATACCTTTTAATTGGCACCTCAAATTTACATATTTTTGAGGCCTCATGTGATAATTTCACCTTGTGTACATCATCACAGTGTCCTTCTTAAGAGACCCGTGAAAGAAAATCCTCTCTAGGTCACAGTTCCATCACCAGGGACCTTACTTCTGGGCAAATGATTTATTTTTATATCCTGGATGTCGCAGTTGACAGAGCAGGTTGTGTCCATCTTTGCACAGTGGATGAAGCATAGAGTTAATGTGAATCCTGCTAGCTAATGTTTAGTGTAAAACTGCACTCAGAAGGCCACATGAGGTGGCTTTCCTCTCCTTTTTCTTATTCTCCTTTTCTTTTTGCTCCTAAATGGTTACCAATTTACTTTAAGTTCAATTTACTTTAAGTTTTGTTTTATACCATGTATTTTTTTTGTGCCTGGTATTAATCTCTTTCTGAAACAAAATGTGACAAAATAATTATGACTAGAATATTTGTATAGATCTTGATTCTTTTTGAATTGGGTGTTTGTATTTATTATTTTCCCATAGGATAATCAAATTCATGGAAGCAGAGTAGAAGGGTAGCTGCTGTGGGTAAGGGTGTGTGAGTATGTGTGGGGAAAATAGGATGCTATTATTTACCTAATATGAAGTTGTAGTTTTATAAGATGAATAAATTCTACAGATCTATTGGAGGTGACCTTGCCTATAATTAATGATACTGTATTATACCCATAAACATTTCTGAAGAGGGTGGCTCTCATATTAAACATTCTTTTTTTTTTTTTTTGGTCTGTCATGGAGCTTGAACTCTGGGCCTGGGCGCTGTCCCTGAGCTCTTCAGCCCGACTAGTGCTCTACCACTTCAGCCACAGCACCACTACATTAAACATTCTTTCAACAGTTAAAACAACCCCAAAAGTTGGAATGATGTGGCAGAAATCACACTATAAACATGTGGAAGATGGTGCCATTATTCTCTTGTGTAGTCACCTAATTGTCCTTTAGGGACTGTGGGCAGAATGGGGGTGGATATTACTTTGTTTCCATAAAACACAAACAGAGTCTTCTAAATTTTATTTAGAATGATATCAACATGGTAAAAATACATCCGTGATACACATGAGAAAGAATTTGATTTCTTAATAAACTGAGTCTTCAGGGTACACAAATTTACTCTGCCTGTGCTCTGCTGTGTGTATATCCTGCCATTTCTCTGAGAATATCATGGGGAAAAAAAATGAAGCAAGAACCTGGCAGATGTGAGAAAGTCATTTCAGTTTCAACGTGCATGAGAAGGGGCAAGCTTGCTGGTGATCCAAGCCTGGTATTTCTTGGTTAGCAAGGTGTAGATTCCAGGCTTCTTGGCAATACCACATTTATGACCTGCAGAGACTATAGCATGGAAGACACCTTTGCAGATCAAGGGGCCACCTGAGTCACCCTGGAGAGAAGAAAATGAGCAGATACTTGTGAGAAGCTGTTGAGATGTTTCTGTCACCAACTGTTGATTGTCCAAGTATTTTATTATATTTTTCTTGGCATAAATTAATTGTACAGTGGTTTCACTGTGATATTCAACACATGCATAAAATATACTTTGATCAAATTCATCCCATCTTCTTTCTTTCTTAACCCTTCTTTCTCCTCTACTTTTGAACAGTTTTCAGTGAGCTTCAATGTTATTTTCATACATTTGGTTATGTTGAACCCCCATCATCCTCTGTCTTCCATATATCCCTTCTATTGGTTCCCCTCCAAACTGCTTTTCTTTATAATCAGGTCATTATTTCTAGATCTAGAGTTTACAGATGAGTGAAAATATGTGATATTTGTCTTGCTTGGGTTATTTAACAATCTTCAGTTCCATATATTTTTCCGGCAGACAACATATTCTTCTTTATTGCTGAAGAATACTCCATTGTATCTATTTACCACATACAATAAAGATGCATGCACACCCACCTTTACAGCAACACTATTCACAATTACCACACTATGGAATTAGCAGAGGTACACAACAATAGATGAATGGATCCAAGTATTGTTACCTGGGCCTTTGTGATCTGAAAAGTACCAGATACTGCCTCTTATTCATGTAGGTTCTCTGTATGTTTAGTAGAATGTTTCTGTCTGTTGTTCTCTTTGTCTCTGTCTCTATGACTTTGTCTATGTTCACTTTATGTCTTTGTTCTGTCTGTATCCATGTGTATGTGCACATACCTTCCTTTGGTAATCAGTGTCTACAGAGATTTATTTGTTAAAGAATAGGTGGGTCTATTATGAAACTATTCATTGAAATGAAAATCTCCATTTCATTTTGGTGTTTATGAGCCTACAATAAAGTTGAGAACAGCAGAAAAGAATGGCATAGTATAGTAAATGACTATATGGCAGGGGCTGTGTCTTTTTTTGTATCTTTTTACTTTTTGTTTTTTTTGCATCCTCAGATGGTAGATGCAGCGCTATGCATGTATTCTGCATTTGCCAAATGAGATGGTTTCTGAGGACCCGCTCAAACAACAGAACAGGTAACTCAATTCTGTCACATGTGAACAAGTTTGGCGGGGATAGTATAAACTTTCAGGCAAAAAGCCATTTTTCATCTGTGAAGACCTGACTCAGCGGCCAGTCACATGGCAAACTGCAGGGCCTTTAGGCCTGCTGGCCGTGATCACATTATCAGGAGGATAACAGCCTTGGAACACTGTAGATTCTTAGGACTGAGGAAGTCATTATAGAACCCTAATGCTTACTGAAATAGGAGGTGACTATTGCACTCTTATTTTTTAAAAACAAGTAACCTACCGGTACTGCATTTATCACCTATAAACATGTACCCAGTGTTTTTTCTTACTATTGCTATGAACTAAAGGCTTAAAAAATAATGATCTTTGTTCCTTTTTGTCAGTGCTATGTGGTCTGAATATTTGTATCTCCTACCTCCAAAGGACATGGATGTTCAAGTACTCCTTCGAGGATGGTGGTAGCAAAGGGGGGAGGGGCTATGGGAGGAGCTCTCATGAATGGGAATAGGGCCTTTATTAGAGTCCTGAGAGAACCCCACCTTCCTCCAATGGGAGGTTGGAGTGAAAAGAAACTATCTATGAAGCAGAAGGAATCCCTCATAGACATCGCTCTGCTGGCATCTTGATCTAGACTTCCTAGAACCCAGAACTATGAAAAATAAAGTTCTGTTATAAACCACCTAGTTTGTGGTATTTTGTAATAGTAGCCAAAATAGTCTAAGATAGTCAACATTATTTAAGAAACAAATATTGCGTATTTGAGCCTTTTGCATTTGAATTTTAAAAGACCTCTCTACTGATTAAAGGGTGATTCTTTCTTGGGTAAGTAAAAGTCCTCTCAGGACTGGTAGTCTTTCTAAGGATGGTCAACCTCCCATAGAAAGCCTGTAACAGTAGTCTCTTACCCTAACTACCACTCAATGAGTGCTTCTGAAGCACCAGGGAAAGTTCTTCCTATTGACAGTGGTAGAAGAGAGAACACTGGCTGGGGGTGGAGAATGAAGTTTTGGAATGGAGGTTTCCTATTCTCCAGGCGTCTCTTCAGTGTTCATGAACAGGCAGAGAGCAGTTCCAACAATCTGAATGAAGTATGAATGAGAACTCTTACCTGGCAGGAATCCTTCTGGCCTCTCACATCTCCCGCACATATCATGTCTTTAGTTATAACAGGATTGTGGTTGTAAAAGTTTTGGCTGTTGCACCGTTTTCGACTTATGACAGTAATGGTGACTTCTTGCAGGGTATCAGAGATGGTTAACGAATCTGGGTTGGTGGATCCCCAGCCAGTAACTTGGCATTTGGCTCCATCTCTAATATAGTTTTTGGATCTTAGGGGGAGTAGCTGGACATGCTTGTTGAGTTCTGCAGCTGTGTGAAGCTGATAGGTGGAAAAATGAGTAAAGTATCATCTTTTTCAGCAACATTCCATCATTACAATGCATTATGTGTGTGTTCCCTGCCTTTGGAGGGCCTCCCATTCTCTTGAATCTACTCTGATGGGGGCCTACAGCTAGATTTGTGATCTTTGCTTTTCTGAACAGGCTTTGCAATCCCTATGGAGCTCACTGATGATTAGGGAGGGAGAATGTGCAGAGCAGAAAAAATTCTGTCCAGTCTCAAGCAAACTGGCCTTTGCCCTGCATTGGGTGGCTTTCTGTGGATTGACAACCCTAGGTCTTGACATTGAGGGCTGGGCTGTTTCCTGTTGGATAGAACTCTGGAGTATGGTCTAGACTGCATTTGGACTATCAAAGAATGGTCTAGACTAGGTTGTAACTCACTTCTGAGCCTGGAAGTCACTTGGTTGGCTCTTTTGTATAAACAATTGCTGCATTTTTCATGGATAATGAGAAAAACATTTGGGAGAAGAGAGCTTTTAACGTGAATTCCTGGGCCTACTGGACTAGTCTCCTCCTACATGTGTGAGCACCAGAGTTGGTTTTCATGTCTAAAACATAGTTTTGATCTATTTGCGATATGTTATTCTTTCTTCTAAGAAAGTATATGGAATAACATACAAAATAATATTATATGCATTCAAACATGGAAAGTTGCTAATCAAATCTTTCCAAGTAGCTAATTAACTAACTAGGTCATGCTGTATAGAATGTAATACAAATGGAAGAAAATCAATGTCACATACCTTTATCAGCATGATATCATTCGACTTAGCTTCTGAGGGCAATCTTGAGAATGGTATGAATTTTTTTATCCCAAATGTTTGTTTGGAGGGCTCATTCTTTGAAAGAGAATGTGCTCCTAAAACCACTGCGGGGGTCTGGCCATTGGTAAACCTACTAAATGCAAAGAGAATGGATATAATGCAATGATTTCCGAATCCTCTGGTGTGAGCAGACATGGTAGAAATACACATACAAAATCAGAGAGAAATTCAAAATGATTTGGTAAACCAACAGAGGTGTCATTTGTTACACCAAAAATGAACGACATACATCAAACTTGAGCTCATTTACATGAATATAACAGGAAATTATATTCTTGAGTTATAGTTGAAGATTTATACCAATTACCATTAAGCATTAAAAAAATTAAGTAGTTGTACAAAAGAATTGCCATTTAGCAAGTCAGCTGATAAATACAATTTATCTTTATCAGTATCACCCCTTTCAACATCCCTACCCACTCTCTTCCCCACCCCTTCCCTCACAATTGTTCATTTCATAGGATATACATTGGATTCTTGTGTTGAAACATTTGTATGCATATTCAGAAATGTCATGATGAACACCCTTACTATACAATTTAATATACGCTATTAAACAAAGAAATAATATATACAACAAAATATTCTGTTTTTACCCTTTTGAAGTATATGTTTAGTATCACATTATCTACATTTATATTGTTGCTTGTGATTATCATTCATCTCCAGAACTTTTCAATCTTCCAAATATGAAGTGTTTCAATAATGAAGGTAAAGGCTTAGCTCTACGTTTGCTTGTCTGTCTGTGGAGAACTCCACTTCGCAGCACTAGGCTGTGACACAGCACTGAAATAAGCCCAAAGCCCTGTCCCCGAATTAGAAACACGAAAGGAAAACTTCCGGAGGTCCTGAATACATGCTAAAACAAAATGAAGATACAGCAAGGCTGTAGCCACCAGTAATTCCATTGCGGAGATTTATAGAGTGTAAATTGGAGAGTCAGGTGAGGAAATACTTGTTTGTTTTTTTTTTTAATTTGTAAATCCTTGACTGTACACGGCTTTACTATGAGTGTTTCAGTAATGATACTGCAACTGATCTGGTTGTCTGTGTATCTGATAAAATTACATTTATAGCCATGAATACAACTAGAAGTGATTATTTGCCGGTGGGGGTAGGGGGTGGGAGATTTTGGAAACCTGTGTTTGTAGAAACCACCTTAGAGCCTCTCTTGTAAAAACAATTATATTTCTTCATTTACATATAACTCTTTGCTACTCCATCAAGACAGAGTCCAATGGAAGCACTCATGTATACAGATTAGTAGAGATTCTTTAGACGATATGAAGGGCAAGAAGAGAAATGGGAGAAATGATTGTTCAGGTTTGGAGGATTGGCACATGGCAGGCCTGTGATTGCCTAAAAACTTTCTTGGTTTTCACCAAAAGGGTTTATTTTGGGAATTCTAGCTCTATCTGTTGGAATCTTAGCCTATTGTGAAAGAGTGGGATGAAATTTCTCATAGGGTAAGGATTGGAGCTCTTAAAAATGGATCTAAATTCAAGTTCAGTGTACTCACTAACACTAAAGCTTTGGGGGTAAGAATAATATAAAAGTTGCAGGATTAACGCTCTAACAGAAAAGTGAGGAAGCATAGAAATAACACCCAGGGAGGCTGTGAGGTACAAACGTGGAGTGTAAATTCTGATGGAGGAGGTGCTGAGAAATGTCTAATCTTCTTTCATCTTTTATTCATTTTCTTGACTAGCAATTGCTTTTGAAATATTTTTTTGCATATTTTTGTCTTCCCTGGGTCAAGCTAACACTCAAACAACCAAAGCATTTCTGAATTTACAACTCTACAGACCCTTCAACTGTTATCTGTCTTATTATAGTCAAGTTTTCTGGCCAGGCATATGTGGAATTACCTGAGTTGTAAGATTCTACCTTTTTAGTTAAACCTAGATGTGAACTCACGGAGAGAAGTAACAATAGCAGAGTTACTTATTTGTACAACACAGGGATCTCCAAGAATAGTTTTTAGAACTATTTTAGAATCACCTGGAAGTGTTTGTTTAAAATGGAGCTTCCTAGTTGGGTTACTGATGGCTCATACCTGTAATCCTAACTACTTAGGAATCAGGAGGCCTGGTGTTTGAGGCCAGCTTAGGCAAAAACTTCATAAACCCCTCTTCTCAAATACAGCTGGATGCAATGATGTATGTCCAGCCACACATGAAGCTGAGCTCAGGTTTGTGGTTCTAGATATGACTGGGAAATAAAAGTTGGGAGATACCATCTCAACAGAAAAAGCATGGCACTGTGGTGTATGCCTGGAATCCCAGAAATGGCATGAGGTATAAATAAAAGGATTGTAGTTCAATTTGGCCTGGGCAAATGTGATACTCCTATCTCAAAAATAACCAGAGTGAAGAAGGCTGGAGGTATGGCTCAAAGGATAGAGCCTGGCAAGCATAAAGTCTTGAGTTCAAGTCCTAGTACTGTCAAGGTAAGGGGAGGAGCTTCTTGTGTTCCATCACAGCCTTATCCAGAATGGAAATACATAGAGAGTGAAGCCAGAGTATTGTTTATAGCAAGGTTCTTCTTTCATTGTCTGCTGGAATTGTCTGTAAACATATCAATGGAGCATAACCACACCCATCTCAGTGTTAAGGCTATGGGCTATTTGTCACTTATAAGAGTGGTCCAGGGCTGGGAAGTTGGCTCAGTGGTAGAGCATTTGCCTTGCATGCCAGAGGCTCTGGGTTCGATTCCTCAGCACCACATAAGCAAAAAGAAAAAAGCCGGAAGTGGCACTGTGGCTCAAGTGGTAGAGTGCTAGTCTTGTGCTGAAGAGCTGAGGGACAGCGCCCAGGCCCAGAGTTCAGGCCCCACGACCGGACCCAAAAAAAAAAAAAAAAAAAAAGAAGAGTGGTCCAGGTGACGCAGCTCACACACTGGGGAATTAGGACCCAAACCCAGCATTTGTGACTCCAAATCTAGTGCTCTTTCCTTTGCTCTTAGCCCTGTATCAAGTCTTCCTGAGTATTTTATTTCTTGGTCATCTTGATTTGATTCTCGTCAGTGATCCTGCTTAGTCCCATTCCTGAGGTCTGGCTAGTAGCAATGTCAGGGTTTCTATATTTTGAAGGGGGAGGGAGAAGGAGAGCGAGAGAGAGAGAGAGAGGGGGGGGGAAGGAAAAGAAGGGGGGGGCAAGGGCCAGGCTGTCTATGAGAACCAGACCTTTCTGGTTACATCCCATCAACACCAGTGGCTCATGAGAAGTTCTTCAGTTATTCCCATGGAAAGCACAGGTAACAGTATATTAAGACCTGATAAGCTCTTTCAAGGCCATTTGTTTTGTGCTAAGCATTTTATACATTTTTCTTGCACAACAGCCCAGGAAGACAGGTCTGACGATGACCTTCGTTTTCCAGATGAAGAAGTTGAGGTTTAGGAGACATGGAGGCTCTTTACCCCCTCTGCTAGGGGAATATTTGAGATGGAGTAAGGGTGTGTAGACGGGGCCGTGGAAGGTCCCATTTAATAACTTGCTAAGCAGGCTCAGTTGAGGGAGGGCCTTGGAGGGTCCTAGGACTGTGGAAAACTGGTAAGAATTTTGCTTATGGTAAGTTAAAATGTTGAAAATGAGATTATGCAGGAAGATCTGCCCTTCCTTATCTTTTCCTTCCCTTCCCTTCCCTTCTTTTCCCTTCCCTTCCTTCCTTTTTCCTTCCTTCCTCTCTCCCACCCTCCCTTCTTTGCCTCCTACATCCTTTTCCTTTCCTCTTGCTCACCCCTTCCTCCTCTTCTTGCTCTTTTTTGACAGAGTCAAAAGAGCTAGAGTTAGGCGAACCTAACTCTCGCTTGTGTTTTAAGTGCTGCAGTGACAGGCACACCTCACCATGCCTAGTACCCATTTATCTTGTATTTGTCAGGGCAACTCATAAAGGGCCAGGACAGTAAGGAAGGGACCGGGTGGATGGGTGGAGAGAAGGAAGCACAATCCCAGATTTGACCTACTTCATCACTGTGTGCTGAGCGGGCAGCCTGGGTTAGTGAACTATTCTCACAGGACACTTGTGAGCACATTTGTGGGAAGCCATCATTGAACTCTTTCATAAATATTTTGAATTTCATAAGGCTTAATATTTTTCCAAGCACTGATCTGCCTACATTTTTTACACCCAAGTTTCCTGTAGAAGAAATTTAATCCACATATTTTAGAGTTCTTTACACTCTAGCCATCTACGATGATATTTAGCAATAGTTTGTGTTTATTTATTTTGTAACTCTTAATACTTCTCTTCAGTCTTTAAAAAAAGTAATCTTATTTTCCAATTTGGGAATCCACGTCTCTTGAGTTAAGTGGAATTGGGTATACTTAAATTTTAACTTAATATTATTTATCATCCTATGGCACTTTTTGATTTGTGAAGGACTTTATGCACATCTTTCAAGCTTAGTAAAAACAAACTTTGGATTTGTTTCCTTCTTTCCACGTAGCATTTGTTGAGCATGTGTAAGGGAAGATCTGTGTGTGGGAAGGTGGAGTCTCTTGAATGTGCCTTGTAAGCATAGTTGAAGATGGGTATAGTTTTTACTGAATGAAAATTTCAAGCGCTATGGAGAGAAGGACAATAGTGGTGGGGGTGTAGTGGTGGTTAAGTGAAGGAACCATATGAAATTGGAAATTAGCATCTTGCTAGTCAGACATAAAACAGATGTCTTCTCTCCTATTTGCAAGCTTTAAAACTTCCAGTGTAAAAAAAAACAACTTCCAGTGTGCATTCAAATTTTTCCTTTAAAATGGAGCCATCAACAACACTCTTGAAGAAGCATGGAGAAGCAAGTCATTTCATATAGCAAACTGTAGTGTTTAAGAGAGATTTGTAAGTTAAGTGTTGCAATGATTGTAAGCAAAGGAGAAGGCTCCATCTCAGCTGGGTCAAACAAGAAACCCAAGGAAACAAACAAAAACAACACCAGAAAACTGAAGCTAACACAACAACAAATACCAAATTAGCTCTATAGTGCTTTTCCTCTTGTGAGGACTGTAGTAATCAATATGGATTTTATATTTCACTAGCTGAAGCAGATCTCTTGGTCTTCCTAGGCTGACAGGGACTTGGGGTAGTTGATTCTGCCTTTAAAAAGCTCTCATTCTAAAGATCTTTCTGCAGTAGCTTTCTCCTTTTTATAAATTTTGTATAATTTCTGCCTTATGCCCAACCCGGGAAAGCTGCTGCCCCTCACAGCTGTGATTTCCAAACCGTGGACTTCAGATGTCTGAGGTAAAGGATGGGGCTAAGGAACTTAATTAAGAGTCTGTAAAATCCACTGGCTGCACTGTATTTGTGCTTACTAAATGCATCAAGCACGCTAGAGTAGCTGAACAGATATCTAATTCTCAATACCCTTAGGTTCACTCTCCTGGATTTCAATTACTTGTGAAAATTAGCTGTTGAAAAATCTCAAATCCAGCAATGACCAATACATAAAAGTTTAAATAAGTTCCACTATAGTATGCTATAATAATTCTATTTTATTATTATTGTCACCAATCAATTACTGTGCCTAATTTATAAATTGAACTTTATTCTAGGTATGGATGTAAGGAAGAAAATAGAAAGACATATGTGTAGAAAAGTGCAGGTGACTTACCTAGAATGGCAGTGCGCTGCCGTTAGCACCCACTGCGGGTGGATCAAGACGCCACCACAAACATGGTTGCCATCATACTGGATGGAAGCCATAAATGGCCTGGAATGAGGTCGCACTTGTCTTCCTCCAATAATCTCCATACTGAAACCTATAAAAATAAGCAGAAAGAATTCACATAAAAGATCCAAGCAGTTACATGTAATTCTTTTGATGATAATCACTAGATTATTTTCAAAGCAACCTACCAACTAGTTATTCCAATATTATTGACCAACAATTGTATAACATGTAGCAGTTGAGAGAGACAGAAATAATCATGAAAGTTCTGTTCATTATCAATATAACATATACTCACTAGAAATTCACTTAAGGTTGACATGTTGCAGGAATAGAAGATACTTACACTCTGGAGTAATATAAGCCCCAGCTATTAGGACAAACAAAAAGGAAGAAAACATAGTCATTTTTATGACTTAGAATTAAGAAATCCAGATGAACTAGTTTGGTTCAACTAATGAGGAAGAAGATTATGAAGGCAGTTTTATTCTTGCAAGTTTTAACTTTCTCACCTCAATCACTCTAATGGTAAGATTTTTCACACCCAAGTTTTCAAAGTATATATCAGTTTGGGGGGAGTTTCTGTGCTGTTAATGGTGTTTTGTTTCATTTTGGTAGGGGTATATGTGCAATGAAGAACTCATTGCTGGAAGCAACCATCTCAGATATCTGTATGAATGAATACTCAGTGGACAAAAAATTTAAAAAAATATCCAAGCCATAAGAACTCCATAAGGTTGCAGCAGAGTTCAAAGATGCTCATTGCTCTGAAGCAGCTTTCCTGGCACAACATGATATTGATTGTGTTTAATTCCTGTTTTTCATTTGGGCATATCTTTCATTTTTGATGGAGATACACATGAAAGCCTTGAACAAATCATGATTCCTTTACATAGCTTAGCTAACGCCTGAGCACTAATAGAGAAACCCAGATCATATGTTTTTAAAAAAAATTATACATTTTTCCTAATTCATCTGTGGTTTGTCGTAAGAGGTCAGATGTGGGATTTGCTTTTTTTCTTTTTTTTTAGCATATATTATACAAAATAATGTATAGCTGTATGTTTGGTAGCAAATGTATTCCTAGTCTTCCATTTCCTCTAAATGTGACCAAATTTGGTCATAATTAGTTACATTTGGAGAGATTTAATAATAATATCAAAGGAGAATATTGACAACATAATTTTGATTCAGTCTCTCTTTTTCTCATTTTAAGTTGTGTTTATCCTGGGACTTCAATAATATCTTTCATTGTTCTTCATCGTTCTTCCCAGAATCATGTGACACCAATGCGTTGGGAGGTCTTCTACTGTCTTTGGTGACAAAAGGCAGTATACTTAGAGTCATCCAAGATCCGTGAATACGGTACTGATCCACAATGTAAACATCACACAGTAAAGACAAATAGATAGCTCAGGCGTTAAAACCCCAACACTTTCTAGAATCACTGACCAAAATTTGCATTGAATTGACAGAGCTTTAACCCCCTAATACATACACAATGTCTCTTTAATTTTAAATTTTTAAATAAACAGGAATTAAAATCCAAAGCTATTATGTTTGGCAGGTGGCAAGAGATTCTGGCCAAATTGTTTTTTGCTTAGACAAGAAAGTAGGAATAAATAATATGGCACATTCTACATTATAATTTAATAAGATATAAGTAAAATATCTTAATATGATCGTTAATACTGATGTGAGGAGGGCAGGACAACTATTATATTTATGTTACAACTGGAGAAATCAGTTTAAAGAGGTTAATTTGCCCAAAGGCCACCCAGCAACTGAGCTGGACCAAATCCCTTGCCTGACCTACAGTAACTTACATCTTAATCATAATACTGGCAGAGCACAGAATTTGATAAACAGTCAGTTTCCATGTTATAGTGATGCAGCAGCAGCAAAGATTTCTAAATAAACAAAGCATACATAACAGTAACTTCTGCCAGAGAGAGTAAAAGATGAGACAGAGAGGAAACACGAGTGAGAAAAGCCACAGACTTGATAAACCAAACTTGTTAGTCACCTCCCCCCCACCCCCCGAAATGTTCCTGTAAACTTTCCCAGCCAGTCACTACTGTGCCTCTGATCCTTTGTGTGCCACACTACTCCATGTTGTCAGGGGGCATGAGAATGCCAGTCCCCTGTCATATGCCAGTGGTGTTGGGAACATAAGAAAGATGGTGCGTGACATATAGAAGACACCTGAATGGAAAGTATAAGGAAAAAAATAAACTCTACTAGACAGCTTTATGGTGGGGGTGTGCTGAAGGACAACTCT
Organism: Dipodomys ordii; assembly: GCF_000151885.1. Lineage (NCBI taxonomy): Eukaryota > Metazoa > Chordata > Mammalia > Rodentia > Heteromyidae > Dipodomys > Dipodomys ordii. The sequence continues at coordinate 1,703,845 of NW_012267257.1, forward strand.
GAGCTGCTTATTTCTCTGTAGTAAGGACTAAAGCTGCATAGCTTTCTCCAGGTGCTAATCATTTCCAATCATATTTTCAAGAAGGGGCTGCCATTCGTCTTAAGAATGAAGAATCTGAAGCTCAGACGCTGACTTGAGATTACCCAGCTGGCAGGGGCTCCTCAAAACCTATATGCTGGCTCCAGGCCTCATGTTCATGTGAACCTGCCCTTCTTTGAGTAGCCCCTGGGGCTTACATGTTCCAGTAGGCAAGCTGGCCTCCCAGGAGACAAAGAGGATTTAGCTTTGCAGACTGCAATTAGACGTGAGTGAGATTTAGTACCATTGAGAAGACATCTCATAACTCTTTCTTGTAGCTGGTCTGGAAAATTCTGAGAATTGTGTGGGTTTATAGTAATGAGTTAGTTCGTTTTGGCTTTAGGCCGAGAAGCTAGTTAATAGTATCATTTGTTATCATACTTTGGATCCTGGATTTGAAGACACTGGGCTGTGTAACATGATGAGCATGGCGATCTAATTTATTTCTGGGTGTTGGTTTCTGCTCTGTTGAGTCTGCTGTAGGGAAAGCCATGTTTGCTTTGGAGGGCGTTCGCAGCAGCTGTGTGGCTGTGCTGGGCTGAGGAAGTAAAAGGCAGTGCTCAACGTGGAAATGGCTTCACACATCTAGGCGTTTCTTTTGTTGCTTGTGTGTTTCTGTTCCTGTTAGCTCCTCTTGAAATCCTCCTAGAGAACAGCTGTCCCGAAGAATCCAAGACCCCTCTGGGGCTATGTCCTCAAAGTGGGGCCTGCAAACTTGTACAGTATTTCACCTGCTTATTATTGACTACTGACAAATGAAATTGTTTAAAAAAACTGCTCCAACCATTTAACATGACTAATTTTATCAACGAAGCATAATTTATTCAATCTAATAAAAAGTTGGGCATGTAATTTATATGCCTTTGCTATCTAATTCATCATTCTATTTATGTGTGTTGCATTATATATCAGTCCATGATGAACTGAAACTAAAAACAAGGTTAGTAAGCAACTCCTAAGACATGGTCTCAGAAGAACTGATCAGTAGGCCCAACTGTGAAGTAACTTAGTTTTATCTTTCTCATTAATTCTCTTTCAGCCTCTTTTGAAAACATTTCTTACCACTAAGGAATCAGAGGGTGTCCTTTCCCCAGCCCCAGACACTTTTGGGGAAGTGGCTTTTGGAGGTGAAGATTTGGCAGCTGTCCTCATAGTTCACTATGCTGCGTCTTCATTGCCGTCCAGTGATAGTTCAGCTAAGTTACCCACAGAATCTGCTCACCATGTAGAAACTAAGGCAGCTTTGACAGTTGGAGTTGGAGAAGAGCTAGGATGCTATATGATGATTATCATGTCCAAAGTTCCCACTGCTGGTTATAACTATCCTTCTCATGAGGCCCTTAAAATGAATGAGCTTAAGTGCAATTGCAAAAGAAAACAAAGTATTCTCCACTCACAGCTGGGGTTTAGACCTTAACTCACTGCTGAGAAACGGAGAAAGCTGGATTAGGGCATGTGGAACTCTGCCTTTCCCTGAGCCTATGAAATTCAAATACTTCAGAGAACTGCTTTATGACCTCACCTTGGGATGGTAATGGTGATGAAAATTGAGTAAAACAAAATTCATTTTATCCTCTTCCACCTCAGCTTTTAACCAGAACACATTTTTATATTATCTTTCTTAATAATTAATGAAGAAGAAAATTAATTAGTTGTGTTCCTTATCAAATAGGGAGGTATTTCCTGATTATTATTGAGCTAAGTAACATATGAGCAGTTTAACCTCTTCCTCCTTCTTTAGCCTTCTCTAAGTCATATAACTATGAAGTAACTTCATTGCTTTATATACTTGACAAGTAGTAACTGCAGGAAAGCATCTCTAGGATCTGGCAAATGGGAATCTGAGTAAGCCTGGAGCTGCCTGACTGGTCACAATGTCCCCATCTCAACTTTTTCTCTACTCCCTAGTTGCTCTTTTATTTATTTATTTTGGGTCTGGTCGTGGGACTTGAACTCTGGGCCTGGGCACTGTCCCTCAGCTCTTCAGTTCAAGGCTAGCGCTCTACCACTTGAGTCACAGCGCCACTTCCGGTTTTTTTTTTTGCTTATGTGGTGCTGAGGAATCGAACCCAGGGCCTCAGGCATGCAAGACAAACACTCTACCACTGAGCCAACTTCCCAGCCCTCCCTAATTGCTCTTTTTCTCTTCTTTTTTCTTTTCTTTTCGTCAGTCATGAGGCTTGAACTCTGGGCCTGGGTGCTACCTGAGCTCTTTAGCTCAAGGTGAGCACTCTACCACTTGAGCCACAGCACCACTTCTGGCTCTCTGGTGGTTAATTGGAAACAAGAGTTTCATGGACTTTCCTGCCCAGGCTGGCTTTGAACTGTGATCCTCACAGCTCAGCCTCCTGAGTAGCTAGGGTTATAGGTGTGAGCCACCTGCACCCAGCTGCTCTTTCTTTTTAACACCTCTTCTTCTTCTATTCTCCTCAGGGTGGCCTTCAATCTTCACTTTAAGAGCCAAAGTATTATAGGAAGAATGGAGAAAGTCCCACATAGGGAAGTCCCTGTGGTATCACTAGGCCCACACTCTCTGCAATGTTTGTCTTAAGAGATTTACATATGTTAGAATCCATTCAGCAAAGATGACTTCCAAAGGAAGCTCTTCAGTTCAGACTTGTTGAGTTATTGACCTTACAGAGAGAAAAGTAAGGATGATGTGAGCCAGCTAGCGCTTTGGAGAGAGAGCTGGGGGGAATATGATGGCCAAGATAGCGGGAAAGAAGAGAAGATGGAAGCAGGAAGGTAAGGAAACAAAGAAATATTGTTGAGGAAAGAAGGAAATGAGTTGAGATTGGGAGACCTTTCAATGGACCACTTCTGTTTCTATATGAACATCTCAGACATTAGGATATGTCCCATGGCAAATGATATCCTCTCTCCATAGCAGAAAACAAATGGTTAGAGGATGCTAAATGTGCTAAAGCAGTTGAATTGCTTAAACTGATTATCTTGGTTTTATAAGAAAAAAATCACTGCAGGCAAAATAGTAGGAAATTTGAATGAAATAATCTGTTTACCAATGAGATAACACAGCGATTGCTATTGGCATACTAGAAGTTAATGAGTTTTATTTATTAATTCAGTAATCCATAATTTTTTCACTGAGTTTGAGTTAAAGTAGAAAATGACATATAATTTTATGTTGGTTACTTTTTACATCAATGTGACTAAATACCTGAGAAAAACAACGAAGAAGGCAGGAAGAATCCCTTTTGGTCAAAACATCCTTGCAGCCGGAGTGTGTGGTGAAGGGGTTTCTTTATCTCATGGTGGACAGGAAGCAAAGAATAAGACTATAAAAAGGAACAGAGCATAACCTTCAAAGGCACACCACCTGTGAACTACTTTCTTCAATGAGGCCCTACCTCCACAAGTTTCCAGAACCTTCCAATTAGCACTGTTAATGGAGAACCAAGGATTCAATGCAAAAACCTGTGGGGACATTTCATGGTCAGACCATAACAAGTTTTTTTTTTCTTTTTGAGTTAGTGTACATTTGTAATATTAGGGGGTTTCATTGTGAAATGATCACTCACATATCCAATGTGCTTGGGAGAAATTCACTTCTTTTGGTCTTATTCCCTTCTTTTAGACCTTGAACTTTGTAAATACTCTTTCCTGTTATAATCTCTTAACTAACTCCTCTCCAGAGTCTGGAGGGCATGCTTTCTGTTCTCTTCATGATTTTCAAATCATTGTTTCTCTTGCAATTTAGCCAAGTCCACGAGCCTCCTCTGAACACTAGACTTTTTTTTCAGTCTGCACAGATAGTTATGTTAACAAGGCTCACATATCAACTTCAGATTTCTTTCCGTCTCACCATGGAATGCCTAATCCTGGGTCATTATTGCTATTTTTGCTCAGATTTTAGATGAAAGAATATTGTTGCAGAAGACCAGAGAACCCTAGAGAGGGCTAACACTCTAGCTTGAGCAAGTTACAAGTTATTTGTGTTATTGTCTTTTACTCATCTCTTGTTCATTGTCTGGATCATTAACTACAAAAAACTTTCTAAACATTGTGTGTGTGTGTGTGTGTGTGAGAGAGAGAGAGAGAGAGAGAGACACAGACAGACAGAGAGAGAGAGAGAGAAGAGAGAGAGAGAGAGAGAGAGAGAGAGTGAGTCCTGGCTTGAACTCAGTGTCTGGGCATTGTTCTTGAGCTTTTTTGCTCAAGGTTAGTACTCTACTGTGTGAGCCACAGGTTCACTTTTGGCTTTTTGCTAGTAAATTGTAGGTAAGAGTATCATGAACTTTCTTGCCCAGGCTGGCTTTAAATCATGATCCTCAGATCTCAGCCTCTTGAGTAGCTAGGATTATAGGTATGATCCACCTGCACTCAGCTTAATCTTATTCTTTCCTGGACTAGACCACATCACTTTAATTGTTTTCATCACTGGAATACTGTCTCTTTAACTGCTGACCTTTTCTTCTTGGTGAAAAAGGAGCACTTCCAGGGTCTTCCATGCATCCATGCATCCATCCATGCATCCTTCTCTATATAATCCTAGATAGCACAAAATTTAAATTTGAAAGCATATGGGTTTACCTGTTTATGAATAATATTTACCTGAGAAGGTTTGCTTCTCAATTTATGATCATTATTATTTCCATAATGAAAATTTTCCTTTCTCTTGTCATCCTGACAAATTGTTTTTATGTTTGTTTGTTTTTTACTGTGCCAAACAATGAATCTTTACTTACCACTCATTGTCTTTGATTTCTTGGCATTATTTCCTCCTGCTGACCAGCTTTTCCTTGACACATTCTCTGTCCTTGATTCTAGCCTGTGTGAACTGACAGTCTTCATTCCTTTGATCCTTTTTTATTTTCCTCTTGTCTTCCAAGTTCTCTATTTACTCTTCTTCTATTCTCTTTGACACAATTTTTTCAAGAATTTGGGCCATGTAACACTAGGCATACATTCTCCTGAAAAAGGGTCCTCTGGCTCAAAAGTTGGGGGGAACATAGGAAATCAAAGTCTAGGCTGGATTTGGAGTTGAGGACTTCTGAGAGCATTAAATGCTAAATTGTATTGTTAACATGGAGAAGGATATTCAGAGAGGTAGTTAGCCAAGTCTCTCAAACTGTCAGGACTATGGAAATTTCTACTTACAGAGCACATTAGCAAATTAGGACTTGACAAAACTTGTGATGGAAAACTTCACTTTCCTACTCTCAGAACGTCAACCATCAGCCTCAGTGTGAAACTATTATTCCATCTTGGCCCTTTATTATAACACTGCTCCAACAACCTTTATTCAACTACATTCCTCGAGACTCCTTACTGCAATTATAGATTGTTTCTGTGTACTCTATTTCATTCAAGTACTTACTCTATTAGTTGAGTCTTAAGAAACATCACCTTCCCATGTGCTGTTTCCTGAGCATTCTATGTGGAAATGCTTTCTCCTTTGTCCAAAGCAGGAGGAAAACTTAGAAGTGATAGATTTAATATCTTGCTTGATACTATTGTGATATTTTTATAGTCCCCTATTTATTCAATCTATTCATCTCTAGGATTGTTAGCTTCTTAAGGACTGCACTTATACGTTTTGTAACAGAAAGTAAGTAACCGCAAAGTAACAGAAACCTTTCAGAGAGGGATGAACAAATGAAGAAATTTCATCTTCTCATGTGAAAGAAAATTTAGAAGTTAGATACAAGGGCTAGGATTGATTAATTTGCGTAGCTCTGTGAATCTCAGCCGCTAACCTCATGGTTCTAAGTGCTCTACCTGGCTACAATGAAGTGAAAGAGAAGGAATCAGTTCTAGCCGTTCTTCTTTAGGATCTTACCATTTTCCCTTGCAATGACAAATCTCCAATTTTCCCTGCAAAGAACAACTGGCAAAGTGTGTTACTCAGTTTTTATGTCACTGTGACAAAATACCTGATAAATAACTTAAGAGGAAGAAAGATTTTTGTTGTTGTTGGTCGTGGGGCTGAACTCTGGGCCTGGGCACTGTCCCTCAGCTCTTCAGCTCAAGGCTAGCGCTCTACCACTTGAGTCACAGCACCACTTCTGGCTTTCTCTGCTTATGTGGTGCTGAGGAATCGAACCCAGGGCCTCATGCGCGTGAGGCAAGCACTCTACCCTTGAGACCCCTTCCCAGTCCCAAAAGATTTATTTTGATTCAGAAGTTTCAGTCCCTAGTCCTTGGCTATGTTGATTCTGGGCACATGGTGAGGCAGATGGTCAAAGCAGTGGGAGGAGCATGTGGTACAGGCCAGGAAGCAGGAGATAGAGAGTGAGGGGAAAAAGAAAGAAGAAGAAGAGGAGGAAGATGAGGAAGAGGAGGAGGGAAGAGAAAGAGAGGGAAGAGGAAAGAGTTGGGGGGCATTTCAGATTCAAACCATAATGCTAGAGAGTGGGATTTCTACTGGACACAAGTCAAGCTAGGGTTAATTCATCTTCAATGAGTTATGGAGAGCAGACCAAAAGTGTGGTTCTGTTAGGGAAGTAGACATGACATTTGCCACATCTCAGTATACTGCTAAGCTTTCACTTCATATCGCTCAAATGTGCTGAATGAATGAAAAGAAGGAGAACTTGGTCAAAGTATACATTTAGTCTAGATTTTTAAAGTTGCTGGTAATGGGGGCTGAACTCAGGCCCTCGCACATGTCTTTTGCACTTACAGCTAGTGCTCTACCTCCTGAGCCACACCTCCATTTCTGGCTTTTTGCTTATTAAAGATAAAAGTCTCATTCAAATCTTGATCATCAGCTCTCAGCCTCCTGGGTAGCTAGGATTATCTGCATGAGTGACTGTCACCTAGTTGTGTTTGGTCAGTATTTAATAAATCATTATCTGTCTAAAAGCTTTCCTGACTTTCTGTGAGGAATATTTACAGTTGCACATTTATAGTTGTTAATTCTCTATTTTAAACATTAAAGTCTTTCCCCCTATGTTATTTACACCAACCATATCAGGAACCAAGTTTATAATAGAGTCACTTTGAGTGAATGTCTCCAAGGGAATTCACAATGTGAAATCAAAATAACATAAAAAAGAATCTAAATTAAGGTTTTCATTGTTTTCTTCAACAAAATTGCAATGTTGGGAAGCTTCTTTTCCCTCGTATTCAAGCGAGCAGCCATATTTCATTGTAAGTGATTTGATGCCAATAGTTGAATCAGTCTGTATTTTAATTTAGTATTTCCTCCAGACATTCTTTGAACATGTGTCAACAGGAAAGAACATGTTTCAAAATCTAGTTCTGCTCATTTCTCCCTTAATAAACAAAATGAAGTTGAAGTATATATTTTTTAGTTGTTTCTATACTTTTGAATTTTGCCAAAAAATCATCAGAACTAGTCAAACCCAACTTCCGAAGCAGGTGAAATTAGCCATGGAAGACTTCACATCTCTACTATCAGTCTTCCTATTTTGCTCTTCTTTCCCCATTGTTCCTAGTTCTAACTACAGTACCCTTCTGCAAAGAACTATTGTCAGCAAATGCCTATCACCATCTTGTTTTTGAAGACCAGTTTAAGGTTTTTCCACTGTTTGGTGTATTCTCATCTAACCTGTCTTAACTCTTAAAAAGTGATTTAGAGGAAAGTGCCCCTAATGGTGAGAAATCTGGGGTAGTGGCATGGATGGAGATAGTTTGGGAGAAGAATATTTCTTTGTTCCCATCAAGTCACTGCACACAGGCATCACCTGCTTTGAGCATGTGACTGAGGCTACTGGAGGAGGTGTTATATGTTGGGTGTGCATGTGTTGGTGTATATGTTGATTGTCCAAAGTCCCTGAGCTGTTCTTGTTGGATGAATGTTTAAAACAGCCACACTAGAAGTGCTATGGTGCATAGATTTCTGTTCAATGTGTATATACGATATAGGGAGATGATTAGAAAAATGTGATTTTTCAATCAGGAAATACTCTTTATATTAAAATGAGTTTTAAACACCTCTCTGAAGAAAAAATGAGAGTCTCAGGAATTGTATGGGTTACCAGTTCTATAGGCTGCATTAACACACAACACATGCATGCGCGTGCGTGCACACACACACACACACACACACACACACACACACACACCCTTTACTGGATAATAGATAGTAGATTAGCATTATATTAGGGAAGAATGTTCATCCCAGACGCTTCCTTGTGTTCCTAACTTTCTAATAACAAAGTCAGACAGAAAAAAATTTAAGAAGTGTCTATATAACTTCTTTCGTAGGGTTCAAGCTAGTAGGTTGAAATACCAGCTGACGTTGTGCAAAGAAATGAACTCAAGTCAGTGCCAAGGGAGTTTATTGAGGGATCCAAAATGTTCTAACAGATGAGGAGGCTTTCTAATAACTCATTAAGAAGAAGGAAAATTTTCCTAGCAGAAGAGTCAATTTCTGTCTAGAACAGTTTTCATTGCTTATTCTTATGATTGTTGTTTTCCCTCAGAACGTTGTTTTGTGAATACTTTGAAGAGATCCAGAAGTAGAAAAAACTGGCATTGAGAAAGATTATGTATACTCCTTTGGATGAAGGGACCAGAAGATTGGTGGGAAATTTCTGAGTTAAAACCAAACATGAGAAATCTATACTTTATTTTCAAACTAGGCATTTTGGAGAAGTATCATTATTCTTAATTTAAAAAGTAGTAATAGTCACCATTGGTAACAATTCAATTTATTTATTTATTTTGGCAGTACTGGGATTTGAACCTAGGGTCTTGTTCTTCTAGGCAGATGCTCTACCATTTAAGCCATGCCCTTAGCCCTTTTATACTTCAGTCACTTTTCAGATAGGTTGTCATATATTTTGCAATGGCTGGCCTTAGATATCCTATATATGACTCCTGGATAGTTGTGATCACAGCCATGTGTTACAACACCTGGCTTGTTTGTTGAGATGGGAGTCTTGCTCTCTTTTTGCTTTGGTTAGACTCAAGTTATCATCTTCCTGATCTCTGCCTCCCCAGTAGTTGGGGATATAGATGTACCACATCTGGTCTTATACTCAACTTAATAAATAAAGAGTTTTTTCTGCAGATAGAAAGCAAGAAATGAAAGAAGTAGGCTGCTAGTATTTGTCCAAATGAATCAGAGTGAAGACAAGACTTCATAGAAATTTAGCAATGAAGGCTTAGATCTTGCCAAAATTGATTTTATCGACATCTCAAGTCATGGAACCAAAATCAGATCAACATGTATCATACATAGAAAGGCCTTCAGTATGTAGACAACACAAGTAAGAGTCAAGAGACAGTGAAGATGCATCTACAACAGCAGTTTGTTTTTTCTATTTTGTTAGTGAACACAAAGTTTATACTTGAACCCTAACTGCTGTATATATTTGGTGCATGTATAATATACATTTATATTTATATGTGTATTTTTAAGGTAACTCTTTAGTAGACTTGGTAAAATTGGATTGAGTTATCCACAGATCCGTATGTAGTCTAAAATCCTGAGTTAGAGAAATAATGCATGTGTGTATGTGTGTGTGTGTGTGTGTGTGTGTGTGTGTGTGTGTGTGTGTGTGTGTGCACATGACTGCACTTCTGGACAGATGAAAACTCATCTGAGGATGGAAATCAAGTGCCCATACTATGCTATCTTCAGGATATTGTTTTAGCATCTGACTTGAGCCATGAGGATAGAACTACAGGATGTTGGAAGAAACCTACTCCTAACAGTTCCTATCAGGAAACTGACCCTCACTTAAGTTGTTGATATGGGAGATTCTGCAGCCAGTTTGTGACATCTTAGAGTTAAACACTTAGTCCTCAGCTCCTAGAAGGTCGGATAAGAACAAACTTCCAAGAATGCATTGTTCATCTAGTGGGATAGGACTAGACATGAAGTAATGACAGATTGTCTAACTCTTGTATCTTGTCTTGACTGCATTAGGAAAGGAGATAGAACACTATACAATCCTAGGTGTAGCTCTATCTGGCTTCTAGTCATGGCCATTGGGAAAGCAATTTCTCCTTCCAGTGAACTCTATTTTTTCAGAATTGGTGCAAGTGGACTATGCTACCATTTGGCCTCCCCTCCCCACCACATAACTAGAAAAAAAGCTCAGAGTAGTAGGGGCATCAGTAAGACATGGATAGTTCACTAATTCCCAGACTACTAGTTCATATTGCCTTGATCAACTCATGTCATCTCTGAGGCCAAGAGCATTGTGCACTACTTCTCTACTCTGCTTTGTAAAGTGAGATGATAAGCATAATGAATATGGAGTGTTGTGACATTTATTCAACTAGGGCAGTTGAATAAATTGGTAATACTTATTTGTATTAGTAATCCTTATTTGTGGTGCACTGAGAGTTACTCCGTGATGTCCATGTTTAGTTTTGAATGCTTGGCGAACTGCTCAACTATGTCTTTTATCCCTCTAGCATAAAGAAGGCTTCAACTTTCATTCACTTCCTTTAGGGGAAAGTATTGTGGGAAAATAAGGCTTTTCATTACTCTGCTAAAGCCCACCCTGTGAGGATTCCAAGCAACCGTAGCAACTAAATCTCCTGTTGAATCTTCCTTTAGACTCAATCCCTGAAAATTAGTTGGAACAGATTATCAAGAGCTCTGTGAAATGCGCCTTTTGGTTTCAGAGGGGCAGTGAGCTGGAAGGCTCATCCGTTCTTTGATCCTCTGTGACTTCTCTGATCCTGTGAGTCTGTATGACTCATCCATACAAGGTCTTGTTGTTTCACTCCCTTGGAAACTGTTGGATTGTTGTAAATAAAGCCCACTCTTGGCCTTCCGCCTCTTAGCTGGATCCTAAAGTCTCTGGACCAATACCGAGGGTTCTGACCACATGTGTAAGGCCATATCTATAAAAATAAACCACTTCAACAGTTTGGGATACCAGTGACTTTTTCTCGTATGAACCAAGAATATTGTTTACCCTCTCCTTCCCTAAGTAATTTGAGTGTGAGGGTCTAGTGAGTGGAGGCATTGCCTGAGCTTCTGTTACTTCCTGGGGAATCTTCTCTTTTTCCATTGTGTTCATGCAGTTTAGTGCTCGAAGGAGATTGGGAACCATGGGGCCAAGGGGACCCAGGGAAGCAGGAGCATCTCTTGAAGTTCCAAAGGCCATGTTGTCATTAATATATTCTGAGTGATCACTACTTGCCAAGAACTGGGCTCAGTGCACATAGCCAGCCTTAAGAAGTGGGTATCCTCATGTGTCCCTTTTCGTATCCAGAGAGGTCTAGGCTCAGTTAAGTATTATTTCCAGTTTGTCCTGTTAACAACTGTATACTCAGAACTCAGACTCAGGTTATTGAACCTCTGCAAGGTGAAATAAATCTGCTCCTAAATTCTGGGAAGAGATAGAGGTTACAGGAAGCTATAGACTTGGTTCAAGACAGGATGGAGAGGGGTTAGAACCAGGTAAAACGCAAAGCAAGCTGATCAGTTCTTAAAAATGTGTTGCCGTATGATTGTGATTCTGGCATGCTCATTTTATCTTATTATTTGCTTATTCATTTTTGGTGGTACTAGGGGTTTGAACTTAGGGCTGCAAACTCGTAAAGCTATTGTATTTCTGTTGACTACTCCTCTAGCTCTCCCCCTCCCCCCTCCCCTGGCCACTTTTATGATAAGACCTTACTTCCCACCTGGGTGTGTGTGTGTGATGGAGTCTCATGGGTTTTTGTGCCTGACTGTCTGGGAACCAGGACTTTCCCAACATCAGCCTCTCATGTAGCTTGAGAATGACAGGCAGGTGCCATTGTGTCCAGTTATGGGTTGAGATGGGGTCTTTTCTACCCAGGATTTTTCTGCCTGGGCTGGCCTCAACTATGACCCTCTTGTTCTCAGTTTCCCAAGATTAGCATGTTCATTTAAAAAGGGGAAAGGATGAGAAGAGAGAAGGAAAGAGAGCAGGAGTGAGGGAGAGAGAGAGAGGGCTAGAGGGGAGAGAGAGAGAGAGACAGAGGGACAGAGGGAGAGAAGGAGAAAGAGAAAGTCCTTTGGGAAGTATTTAGGGCATGAGAGTAGCCCTTATGAATAGGATTAGTATACTTATAAGGGAAAACTCCAGAGACATCTATTGACCTCTTTCCACTAAATAATGATACAAAAAGAAGCTGAGAATCTACAACCCAGGAGAATGTCTTCAGCAAAATACAACCATTCTATCTCAGACTTCTAGTCCTCAGAACTGTGAAATGTAATTGGTATTGTTTTTGAGCCACCCAGGTGTGATACTTAGTTATAACAATTTCAGCTTAGAAAAACATGCATACATCTGCCTATGATCTAGTCCATTTTATAAATTTAGTTTCTATGAAAACAAATTGAGTAAAGTTATTAATTTGTAAATAAAAATGTTGTACAACTACTATAGAGCAAAATTAAGAAAAACTAAAAAGCTTCAGGACGTATTTTATTTATACATAATTTTAATTAAAATACATTACAAAATCCCAATAAATAATTTTAATTAAAAATACATTACAATATCCCATCTATTATTTTTTTTAAACTTGAGTTTCTTTGGAAGTTGAATAAACAATTCTTCCTGAACCACTTCTTAAGTTGGACTTTTTCTGAATCAGCTGCCTAGATAATGAGTTTGAGTTAACTGGAAGGTGGTCAATGAAATTCTATTATTTTAAATGAACAAAATGAAGACATCAATATCTAAAAAAACAGCCTGGGTCAATGCTCCATAGATCATCCACTGGCAAATACATGATCTTCTAGAGACCAGTTTTCTAAACTAGGCTACAGGAAGATTGAAATTTTCACTTGGCATCTTGAGAACACTTTGAGTACATAAAGACAAAGAAGATGAGATTCCTTTCATTCTTAGGGGCATTGTTTGATGTTTTATTCAGCGAGTACTTCCTAAATCTATTTACAAAGGAAGGCAGGCTCAGCATGTTGTCAGAACAGTGATATGGAAGCCAGCTCAAGGCCCACTAATAGAGATGGAGGCTGGTGGGAGGAGGGTTTGCACTTTGGAGCAGAGAGTAGGATATTAAACTTGGGTTTTCTAACACACAGATCTTAACCCCAAAATACCTCTAGTCAGATCAAGTTAGGATGATGTTTGTCAGGCAGCTTGCAAGAGGAAGATCTTAAGTTTCATCATGTAATAGCTTAGTAGGAGACTAAAGATTGATAAAACAGAATGTGCTGTATTGCTAAGGATTTCTTTGACTTTAGGATGTTGGAATAGCATGTGCCATTACTTGGTGTGTATCATTAAAGAAGGAAAATTTTGAATTAAACTTGGACATAATACTTTTACAGAGCTAGTGTTTTTACTTAATGAAAGTAGGACCCTCCAATGAGTGAGAAAAAGACATACTTAATTCCTAACTTTCTGGCCAATGCATCAAATATGTTGCCAGAAAGTTTAGAACAATTAAGGCAAGAGAAGAATTCAGGCAAAATGTGAACATAGAAAGCAAAGGTTGTGGGAACATTTCTTAGAAAAGAACTATAATAGAGAAAGATAGCATGTAACATAGACATTCTACTGGAAGACTGCACATTAGACCATCACTGCCATCTTGGATGGCTTCAGCCGTCTTCTTCATTACAGAACTAGTCTTAATTAAGTAGTAGAATTGGATGGCTTTCTAATTGGTGGATCTCCTTTCTGTTTCCTTTAAAATTGTGACACCAACATTTTACCAATTTTATTTTCTCATTTTTTTGTCCTTTTTGTTTCCTCCATTTTTTTTTTTTTTGTAGTCCTCTGCTTCCATTTCACTGCAGGCAGGTTTTGGTTTGTCTGTTATCCTTCTAGTTGCAAGCTATATAGGCCATAACTTACTTTTCACCTAATTCTGTATCAAGAGCACTCTTTTATGCTTCTTTGGATATATATTTTTATCCTTTAGAACTCTTGTTATATTCATAAGAAGGGAAATTTAAATTGAATAAATTGCATATAATATTCCTAGAATGACATCATGCCATTACATTAGTAGGTATTATCTACCAATGTCATGCCTTAATTTTTTTTAAATTTTTTTACATCTATTGGTTTCTGTGCCATAAGACCATTGATAATACAGCATTTTAAAAAAGAGAGTTCCACAGGTGTCTTTGAAAGTATCTTCTTAGAAGCTTGGACCCATTCTGTAGTTTTTAATGTGTGCATGCAATATGAGACAGTTAAATCATGGCTGATTTCCAACTTCATGGATGTTAACTCGTGAGGATGTGTGTCTCATTATCAGTGAAGCAAGTTAAAAATAATTCTTATTACATAATTAAAAAACCTGGGCCAACCCCCTAAACATAGACATTTCCTGTGAGAAATCTCTAGAATACTTATTAAATACAAATCCTACCAACAGGAAGACATATGACTGAAGAAAACTATTTAGAGGCTTTTCAAGGCTTTGAATTAAAAAAAATCAACCTATTAACTAAAAGGTTTGATTCCTAGGTCCACTGCAGACCCAGCTAATTGATGTAGTGTTTCTAACAAGCTTCCAGGCTGCTGTGGTGCAGGTGAGTGGGCGGGGCTGTTCCCAGGAGCATTGTGCAGAGCCAAGTCAGAGGGCCCTTAGCTACAGTGCACTAAGCTCTTACTCTATGGCAAATGAAATTAAAATACTCCCCATCCCTTGGTCCCTCACCCTGGCCATAAGTCAAAGTGTGGCACTGTATGGTGAACATTCTAGGAATAAAGGAGCCAATGTATTTTACCATCAGACTAAAGGGTGAGACTTAAACTTCCAATTTCTTAAAGAGTCACAAATAAGGAGCCTAGAAGTTATGTTTCTTATTTCTCTTTTCACAGAGGATCTGTAACTGTTCTTTTGTCAACATTCTATTATTCAGCCCATGTGTTATGTAAAAGGCTAAGGCTCTCATCATTGGATAAACTGGTGAGTCTGATGAGGGGTTCTGATTAATATTACATGACATTCTAAAAGGGGGTCAGTCTAAGGTTAGACAAAGGAAATGCCACATTATTAGAGAAGTAAAGTAGCAGAATCATTTCCTATGATTCTTGGGTAATCAGAAGTTGCAGTCTTTCCAAAATCCCTAATGAAAATTCCAAATATCTTAGTAGTAACTTTGAATATGACTTATTAAATCTCTGGGTTTTTTTTGGGGGGGCTGATGCTTCTAAATTTAATTGACTTCCAACCTCTAAACTAATATTTTAGTTATTTAAGAAATTGATTTTTTTATTTTAATACTTTTTTATTGTAAAATTACTGTACAGAGGGATTATAGTTACATGAGCAAGGTAATAAGTACATTTCCTATCAAGCATTATTGCCTCCTCCTTTGTTTTTCCCCTACCATCCCTTCCCTCCCACCTCCACAACTACACTCCCTTCCCCCCCACTCCCCCACCTAAATTGAAAAGTTCTTTTTCAGCATACTATCTTGTACATCTCATTGTTACAATGGGTCAACCTGTATCCCTATTTAAGCATTTTGTTTTTTCCCTTCCCCTCCCCAAATTAGGGAAATGTATATACAAGATGCAGGGCACTGACATCAAATAAGGTGATAACAGGGGATACACTGTGGGGGAGGAACATACAAAGAAACAAAAAAATCACATGGTACATTATAAATACATTAGAAACAATAGCAAGCAAGAAAAAAAAACTTGTGTCCCTATCAGGGTTCATTTTGTTTAATATCATCGTATCTAGTCATATATACATGCTTTTGACCGTTTCTGCTTGTCCCAGACATATACTAGTTATTGCAAATAAGGGAAACCATGAGACCTATGTTTCTTTGGGCCTGGCTTACTTCACTTAATATATTTTTTCCAAGTCTTTCCATTTCTTAACAAATGGGGCAGTGTCATTCTTTCTGATGGAGGCATAGAATTCCAATATATATATATATACCAGATTTCCTTGATCCGTTCATCTACTGAGGGGCATTTGGGTTGGTTCCATATCTTAACTATGGTAAATAATGCTGTGATAAACATAGTTGTGGTGGTAGCTTTAGTATGGTCTTGTTTGTGATCATTTGGGTAAATGCCCCGAAGTGGGATTGCTGGGTCATAAGGGAGCTCTATGTATTGTCTTTTGAGGAACCTCCATACTACTTTCCAAAGTGGTTGAACAAATATACACTCTCACCAACAACAATGCAGTAGGGTTCCCATCTGGCCACATCTCCAGAATCTGTTGTTATTAGAGGGAAATTTGATTTTTAACTCTTTTATCCTAGAAGGGAGCTTAATGGGTTTGCAGTCATCCCCCCCTCTACCCCCCCCCCCCCCACCGAGGGTATGAGGCAGACGACTAGGCGCACTCTCCTTATGGAAGAATGTTGAAAGTAATCGTGGTCTTCTGTGAATTGTGAATGAGAATCTGGATCATTCTGCAGAAAGTTGGGGGAAATGAAGAACTGAGTAAGATGTGAAAGCTTACTAGTGGCTCATTTTCTTTTCCTGGTAAACTTTGTTTTATAGAGTAATAAAATATCTGAGTTCTATGGCTGCTTCCTCAGACTCCATTGGCATTAAAGATCTGGATATGGTGGCAACATTGACTGAAGGCTGCTGGGAGATTCTGGGTTAAGGTTTATAGCACATATGGTAGATGTCCTGTCCTTATCTTCTGACACTCACTCAGAGGCGTATGCACTCAACAAGCCTGATTGAACTGGACACTGTTGGTTCATGCCTATAATCCTTAGCTACTCATTAGGCTGAGATCTGAGAATGAGGATCTGAGATCTGTGGTTGAAGCCAGCTTGGGCAGACAAATCTGAGGGGCTCTTACCTGCAATTAACAGAAAAAAATAAAAAAGAAGCTGGAACTAGAGGTGTGGCCTAAGTAGCAGAGAACTAGCCTTGAATGGAAAAGCTAAGCTTGAGTGGGAAGCGTTAAGGGTTCAAACTATGATACTGCACACATACACATAATGGCCAATTAAAACAGGCCCACTCCACTTGACTCTTTTTTTTTTTTGTCGGCCGTGGGGCTTGAACTCTGGGCCTGGGCACTGTCCATGAGCTCTTCAGGTAAAGGCACGTGCTCTAGTGCTTGAGCCACAGTGCCACTTCCAGTTTTCTAGTGGTTTATTGGAGATAAAGCCTGAGCTGGCTTTGAACTGTGATCCTCAGATCTCAGCCTCCTGAGCAGCTAGGATTACAGGTGTGAGCCATCGGTGCCCGGCCTCCACTTGACTCTTCTGAGTATATGTAGTTTTTGTAAATTTCCTGTGACTTTGAAAATTGTATTTGTTATAAATTGAAATGTAGAGAATTATAATATGTTTCTTAAAAAAATGTTTCCTTGTTGGGGCTGGTGGCTCACGACTGTAATCCTAGCTACTCAGGAGGCTGAGATCTGAGGATCACAGTTCAAAGCCAGTCTGGGAAGGCAAGTCCATGAGACTCTTATCTCCAATTAACCACCAGAAAACTGGAAGTGGTACTGTGGTTCAAGTAGTAGAGTGCTTGCTTGAGCTGAAGAGCTCAGGGACAGCATTCAGGTCCAGAGTTTAAGCCCTATGACTGACAAAAACAACAAAAAAAAACCAAAAAAACCTTTCTCTAAGACATAAGCATTTTTGAAGAATGAAACAAATCATCAAAATTATAACCTTGATCATAATAGTCTTTATGTTTCGCAGATGCTGATCTGTTTACTGCTCTTTACTCATTATTTAGGTAGAAAGCAAAGAGGGGAGGTCTAAACCATATGGCATATAACTTGCCTAAAATCATGTCATTTGGTAGTAGCAGAGATGTTTCTAGAATGCCTGTAAGTTGTTTCCAGAGCACCTAGGCCCTTGGCTTCAGTAGCTGACCTGTGACTGCCACAAAGAGCAAGTGTTTGGCAGATGAGTATTATCATGGCCTTTTGGCTCCCATGAACTTCTTGGGGATCCATATAACACTACCAAACCCAAGACTAGAAAGTCAGAAAGGCCAAATTAACTGTGGGGGAACTGACATGAAGGATTATAGTTTGCTCAGATTCTTCTCAATTCCCAGTATCTCTTGCTATTTCTGAAAGCTTCTACCTCATTCTTATTAAGAAACACTCATGTTCTGCAGCTCAGTTCAGCCTGGCCCTCATCTTGCTTCCCTGGATAGAGAGGGAACACATTCATGTCCATTTCAATTTATTATTTATCCTCTTATAATTATTCTGAGAAGGAGCTGGTTTCATTTATGAGTTTATTAACCATCAACTTCTAATACATAGTAGACCTTGAACTAGGCACATGTAAAAATGGCATAGCTTATGTCAAGGTAGGAAGATTTTCAGACACACTTTCCAAAGAAAAATAAACTCAAAGCAATGTCTCATAAGCAAAATTCTGCTTGTAAACACATTTGTTACTTGGGAATACGTTCCAAGTGTGTCTTTGAAATTTCATTGAAATCAGAGTTCCCTGGTAGACATAGCTCATTGGAAAGGCACAATTAATATCATACAGTTGGCTCAACCATGAGCTTATACAGCAATTAATGTTTGGTATGTGATTATAGGCAATCATTTTGTACAAGATAAGGCGCAAAATACCAGTGTACCTTATCTAGAATTTTTTTTTTGGCTTAGCAGTATAGAGTTTAAGGAAAAAGAAAAATTTAAGAATTGAGATAAAAAATCAGTCACAATTCTACTTAAAAAGTGCATAGTGTACTAGGTTAAACTAACACTTTGTTCATATCACTTCAGTCCCATTTCAGTAATCACTAGCTATATCCTTTGTGTCTAGAGACAGATGCTTTGTTTTGATCCACTGTAGCTTGAACTTTCATTTTTGGAATAATGAAGGTGTGTCCTGTGTCATTCTTTGATTTGGTAAGTGATGCATAGGTAAAGCAAAGTTAGAGGTGCCGGCTTCTAGCACAAAGCCAGCCAGGTGCACTTCACTCTCTCAGTGTCATCATCTTTGCCTTTACCTTAACTTTTTTTTCCTGAGCTGCAGATTAATATTAGCTAATTACATTCTGGTTTCTTCATTGCTAACTTTCCTTATTAGAAAGTTAGGGAAGAGGGCTGGGAAGGTGGCTCAGTGGCAGAGTGCTTGCCTTGCATGCATGAGGCCCTGGGTTCGATTCCTCAGTACCACATAAGCAAAAATAGAGTGCTAGCCTTGAGCTGAAGAGCTGAAGGACAGTGCCCAGGCCCAGAGTTCAGGCCCCATGACCAGATCCCCCTGCCAAAAAAAGAAAGTTAGGGAAGATAGGAATATTACTAGAAAAAAGATTTTTTAGTAATTGTGCTGGGAATAATGGATTTTGTTGGGTCTTGGAAAGAATTTCTGTCTCCCTCCTCCACATACAAAATGAGGCATTAGGTACTAAGTGTTGAGATAGTTCCACCATTGATGAACCCTGATGATGGTTCCATACATAGATGGATCCTATTTTCTGCTCTCTTTAATGTACTGTGTTTGGCTTACGCTTATGGATTTATTACCTTTAGTGTACAACTCTGTTTTTCTTTTACTAAAACAATGTTAGTCTTTGTCTACCATTTGGGAAATATTCATGGCTTGTTTGCAGTTCAGATGAATGAGTCCACTCCATGCCTTCTGAATTACGCTTGGTGTAGCTCACCACTACTCTTAACTTGGTTACTTGTTTATCTCCTGTATAGATTTAAAAAAAAAATCCTTATTCTAGTCTTTGGAGCCCCATTTGTCCTAGGGCTAGAGTCCTGCCTATACCATTTCCTACATGTGATGTTGGATGAGTTAACTTCTCTAGGCCTTAGTTTTCTCATATCTAAGATAGAGAGAGGAATAATACCTAGCTCGTAATGTTATTTGAAAAGTTAAATGTGACAGTCTATGGAAAGTGCTTAACATAGTAAAGTGCTGAATATAGTATCAGATCAAAAGCAAGATCTCTGAAAAGGCTAGGCGTTATTATTAACCACTATTACCATTGATTAGTCTCTTTTGAAAAATTTTGAAGCCTTTTTCAGGGTCAGCCTGGAACCACTGGCCAAAGAAATGTAATTGTGTTGCAAGGAGCAACAGAATGTGTGGCTTTGACATCAGATTTGTGAATCAAATCACATTTTGACATTATGGGAAACGGGCAAATTAACCTCTTCTTGACTGCTTCTTCATTTAAAAATAGATATGTTAGCTGAGTGCCAGTGGTTCATGCCTATAATCCTAGCTACTCAGGAGGCTGAGATCTGAGGATCATGGGCAAGAAAGGCCGTGAGACTTTTTATCTCCAATAAACCACTAGAAAATCGGAAGTGGCGCTTTGGTTCAAGTAGTAGAGTGTTTGCCTTGAGCTGAAGAGTGCAGGGGCAGTGCCCAAGCCCAGAGTTCAAGCCCCATGACCGACAAAAAAAGAGCTGGAATTGGCGCTGTGGCTCAAGTGGTAGAGTGCTAGCCTTGAGCATAAAGAGATTCAGGGACAGCACCTAGGCCCTGAGTTCAAGCCCCCTGGCTGACAAAAAAATTATATGATAGGATGATAGTAACTACATCAAAATATTATGGTCTGGAGCAAATGAGTTCATATATGAAAATGTTTCAGAGAAATATTTGTAAAATTTAATGTGTTCTCCATTATTAAAGCAGTGAATCAAGGTTCTAGCTGCTAACTGTATGTTCCTTCTGGAGAGACGAATATAGAGCATTCTAAAATAGACTATCATGGAAAATTTGGAAGTCAAAACCTTGCCTTCATTTCTCACTTCCTCAGCTACTTACCCTTTGGCATCTATTCCCTCCATCCCCTTCAATCATAGTTACAAAGGTCCCTCATTAAGGTATTTCCAATAACCTCTACACCTCAACTGTCAGAATGCACAAGAACTTCAGAGGTCAAATAGGCTACTACCATCAATTCTCAACTGAAGCAGCTGAGTCCTATGGATTTCCCACAACGACTTTGTGATAGACCACGACTTTCCTATTTTGCTGGGCTGTTCATTTACCACATGATGGTGAGTTTGTTTTTATTTTGACAAATGAGCCTTAGACTCTAACACATGGTTGGTGTGGGAGCCCCTCTCTCTTCTCTTTTATCTTGTTCTCTCTGGACCACAAATCTTGCTTAGTAAGTCCTGGCCCAGTCTGTATTTGTAGAGGACGGTTCTGTTTTTCCCTGTGGGATCTATGCCCCGTGATTCTTTATAGCATAAAAACCTTGTCTCCTGATGGGTAGTGTTTTCCCTTTGACATGACTTGCCTTTCAGAAGGGCTATGTTCCTATTTCCCTGCTGGCTTGCTTGTTTCCTTGGGCTGGCTGCCTTGCTTGGCGACTTTTAGTAAGGCTCTGATAGAAGCCAGGAGGTGAGGGAAGGGCTATGAATGGACTTGGTCATTGGATAGTCAGACTCAGTGATGGATGAGCCTTCTCCTCAGGGAGCCCTAAGTCTAGAGAAGTCCAACTGATAAGTTTTTCCAGAATCGAGTACCAAGAAACAGTGCCTGTGGGACCTTACCTCTTTTGTGTATTTTAAATATTGATTTTAAAGGAAATTCTCAGCTGTAGATCCCATACCTTACTAGAAACACAGCTATTAGACTTAAATATATGTGACCTGGAATGCTTCAGGAGAAGGGTGGAAGGAAGGAAGGTCTTAAAATAAGAAACAACCCTCTCAAAATATTTTCCTTTTTCTAAGTATTGAAAAGGCACAATATAACCCTTTCTTCTCCCAGATGATCTCATAGCTATTTATTGAGGGGAAGTACCAAATGCTTATAATAATAGTAGTTATTATTATTAACCTTTTTTTTTGCAAAAGCTTCTTCAGTCTTGATGATTCATATCAATATCATTTTCTTCCTGACTCCAGGGGCTCGGGAGACAAAGCTACACCCCAAGTGACATGCCTGGTGTCAGAACAATTCCTGTCCTGAAGGGAGGTATGCGACCTTCTTTATTCCCCCTTCACAGACGTCCTTGAGCCCTTGAGACGGATGTGAACGAGGTTTTCAGCCCTCATGCAAAACAACCATCTAAACATAACAGATGACATCAGCTTGGGCTTTTTCAATTCCTGGATGGCAGCAACGTGTTAATCCAGCCTTCATCCTGGATTTCATAAACTAAAACAAGAGTGGCTGGCAGAAGGACAGAGCTGCCGCTGGCTTGAGGAAATTGATGACGGGGAAGCATGCGGGCAACCCAGTGTATAAAACTCCTAAACGTGTAGGCAGAAGCTTAGCTACCACTTTGGACAGCTGCTTTTCACCAGCAAAAACCACACGGCAGGGAGCCGAGCCCGAGCCAGCTGGGAAACATGAAGAGCTTCTTGCTGCTGACCACGCTCCTTGTCCCTGCTCACCTGGCCATGGCCTGGAGCACCAAGTATGCGGTGGATTGCCCAGATCACTGTGACGGCAGCCAGTGCAGAAGCAGCCTGCACTGCAAGAGGACAGTGCTGGATGACTGTGGCTGCTGCCAGGTGTGCGCTGCAGGTCTGGGAGAAACGTGCTACCGCACAGTCTCAGGCATGGATGGAGTCAAGTGTGGCCCCGGGCTGAGGTGTCAGTTTTACAGTGAGGAGGATGATTTTGGTGACGAGTTTGGTATCTGCAAAGGTAAACAGTGATCTCTTGCTTTTCCCTGTCCAGGGTTTTCTTAGGGCTTTATTTTTGCCAGCTTGGGAGGTGAGGTGGCTTTGCTCTCAGGACTGCCAGGGGAAACATACCCATGCACGTTATACCCCAGGTAGACAGAGGAGGCAAGTTCTGCAAACAGCCCTTACAGCCAGCCTGCAGGAAGGCACAGGAAAAAAGCAGCATTCCACCCATTAGGTTTAGAAGATTTCAGAAAGTTGCAATAGAAGAGTGTGTTGCCTCCTTTTCTAGCAAACTTTACCAACTTAATAGGTAATCTGTTAGCAATAGGTAGTTGCCCTTTCCTCTACAATGCTGTGATCATAGAGGTTGATTCTCACTCGGTCACCCCTGGCAGTGATTTCCCAGCTCCTAGATCTAATAAGGCTTTGATCTTGAAAGGATCCATAAGACAGAGGGCTTCTTTTACGATTAAGTCTTTCTGAAGAACACTATTGCACTTTATGGTATACGGTGGGCTTAAGTAATCTAATCAGATAACTTACAAATCCTACCGATTATCAGAAAAATTGCAGATAGTGTAAGACAAGCAGAAATAGCAGAGAAAGTAAAATCAGAGGTCTTTAAAGAATGTTTGACTGCTTTATAGATTTAAAGAAAAACGTCATCAGGTTGAAATTGCAGATAAATGATGCAGGTAATCTTTTGAAGTGTTTATTCAAAATGTAGTGACTATCATTTGAAATGTTTAACATTGAAAAAATGTCTAGAATTTAAAAAATGGTGATTAAAAATACCCCATGAAAGTGGAGCTTTGGCTCAAGTGGTAAAGCACCAGACTTAAGGAAAAAAAGCTATGGGACAGCATCTATACCTTGAGTTCAAGCCCCAGTACTGGCCCCCCACACACACACACACACACACACACACACACACACACACACACACACGAAACCTCCATACATAGGGACCCTATAATCTAATCACTAAAAGATAGTATTAATGTGCAAAACATGCTTCTATGTATAATACAAAGAAGCTATCAAAATGAGAACAACTATGTAAAACTTCTAAATCTGATATCTTATATGCTTAATAAACTGTATTCTTCTATGAATGGTAATCATGTTTAATGAATCTCACCAATTCTTTTAAAAAATAAATTATAAGTGAATCATCTTTAATATGTAAAATCTATGAGAGGTTAGGAAATAAGAGAATTAGGAGAATTTTATATTTTGCTTAGTTTTTGCTTATAATCAATAAAGTGGCGCAATACTCAGTACACTTTTCTTTGCTGAACATACACACACATTTCTTTCAATGGAACAGGGTCTGTATTTTTGTAAATTACAGGGATTATCAGCCAAGAAAGCAGTTCCTCCCATAAGAAAACGAGGGAGGACGTGGTTGACACTCTTGTGGATATGAGCAGCACAGTGGATTGCTTTTTCTCTTGGGATAAAAATGACTTTACTGATATGATCACAAAGCACCATTAGCTAGGAATCAGTCAATTTATCAAGTCCCTGGGGATTTTAGTACTCTAGTAGTCTACTCAATGATTGAGGCAGATGTTAATGTGACACATTAGAAAATGTATTTTGGGGGCTGGGAAGGTGGCTCAGTGGTAGAGCGCTTGCCTTGCATGCTCAAGGCCCTGGGTTCGATTCCTCAGCACCACATAAGCAAAAAGAAAAAAGCCGGAAGTGGCACTGTGGCTCAATTGGTAGAGCACTAGCCTTGAGCTGAAGAGCTGAGGGACAGTGCCCAGGTCCAGAGTTCAGGCCCCATGACCAGACCCCCCCCAAAAAAAAGAAAAAAAAAAAAGAAAATGGATTTTGGGTTGCCCTTTGTGGCATCCTTCAGACTGACAATAAATATAGTTTCAAACCTTTTTTTTCCCCTGGAAATAATGAGATTGGAGAGCCTAGGAAGAGATCTTCCTCTTGTTCAGCATTTTTGAAAATAGAATACCTATATGAAAACATTAAACTTTGGCAGCTCATCAACCGTTTTCTAAATAGTCAGATGTTTGTCACTGTGTTGCTCTGATACAATCAGCCAACCAACAATTTA
Source organism: Dipodomys ordii (assembly GCF_000151885.1). Taxonomy (NCBI): domain Eukaryota; kingdom Metazoa; phylum Chordata; class Mammalia; order Rodentia; family Heteromyidae; genus Dipodomys; species Dipodomys ordii. Next base: position 1,728,434 of record NW_012267257.1, read on the forward strand.
CTGAACATTTACTAGATGCCCAGCACTCTTCTATATCTCAGGAGCTACGTTAGAAGTGTCACTGGATATTTGGTTGAGGTTTTCATTTTTATGTAGCACAACAGACACAGTCAAATCATAGTACGGAGTGCTTTTCTGCTCTAGGCTTTTCCAGGATCCCTTTCAGTAACTCCTTTTCTCAGAAGACTAGACAGTATACAAAAGTAGAGGCCTCTGTCTTCTGACAAATGTCCAGAAGAGCAATCCTAAATCTTTCCATCTTGATTGTTCCATCTTGTCTTGGGTTGGTGGAGCTCAGGTGCTACACAACTTGTTTCTTTATTCATGTATGACTGTACACTTACAAGGTTATTCCCATCCCAGGGAATAAACATTACACATCCATTCTGCTGGTTTTCAAAGCCTAGTTAATCAGATACTATTTGTGTTATAAAAACTACAGCTTTTTAATAAAAGACGTTGTCTTCTTTATTACAATGCAGTGGGTTTTAGTCTTTAGTGTAAGAATGAAACTATGTATGTTGTAAAAGCTCCGAGGAGTTCTTAGTAGGTAGGCAAACCCTGACATTTCTTGTTCATTTAGCATCTTTTACTGCTATGTTGGTTTTGTTGTTTTGTTTCGTTTTGTAATTCTGAGAGTTGAACTCAAGGTCTTGCTAGGCAAGTGCTCTACCACTTGAGTCACACCCAGATTTTGTACTTTGTCCAGGCTCATCTTGAACGGATGATTTGTCTGCCTCTATCTTCTGAGAGTCTGGGATTATAGGCATATGGATCTATGCCCAGCTTGCACTGCTGTTTTAACAGATAAGGGACCATACAAAGATTGGAAAAGATTGAGAATTGATTGCTTCATGGTGGGCTGGGATGTCAGCTGTCTTAGCCTTGGTTATTTCAAAGCCTTTTAGTATACCTTTAAAAATAGTACACTGTGATTATGGTAGATTCAGACAGCGTCAACTCCGTGAAACTCTTTGGTGACTGATGCATATATATTTTGAGGAGTTAATTTATATTCTGTTCAATTAACTATGTTTATTGTAACCTGTAGCATCATCTAAGCAGAAATAAGATTTATTCAAGGAGATTGGTTATGAATTGCTGTCCTCAGCTAAACTTAAAATCTTGACACCAAGCCTGAGATGTTCATTATCTTGCCTGAATGTGTTACTTCACATTTATGATGCGGACTTTTAACTTTCAAGAACTATTTTTTTTTGTACTAGGATTTGAACTCAGTGCCTCATTCTTGCGAGGCAAGCATTCTACCACTTGAGCCACCTTCCTTCTCTTTTATGATTTGAATTATCTTTTTGGTAATGTCTCACACTTTTACCTGGGCTGGCCTTGAACTGTAGTCCTTCTACTTATGTATCAAGCATGGAATTACAGGAATGAGGCAAAATCTTGGCTTTTGAGAAGTAGATTTTGTTTCAAGATCTGTGAGATTGGTTCAAATCCAAAGGTTATCACTCAGGACTGCAGGGATGGAAGTTGTTGTGCAACACATTCCTCACTAAGTTCTTTCTCTGCCCTCAGATTGCCCCTATGGCACTTTTGGGATAGAATGCAAGGAGACCTGCAACTGCCAGTCTGGTATCTGTGACAGAGTGACAGGAAAATGTCTGAAATTTCCCTTCTTCCAGTATTCAACAGCCAAGTCTTCCAGCAGGAGATTTGTCTCTCACACAGGTAAGAGCTCATTGTGGTTTAACTTTGTAACTTACAGAATATTAGTTGTAACTTACAAAATATTAGCAAGCAGAATAAGATGTTGGTTTGGATGATCTTGCTTCTTTTGTTTTCCTCTGGAGAAAGGTGGGTGGTAGTTGAGTTTGGTTACTGTTGCTGTTTTCCAAATTGATTCTACTAATCATCTTGAGTAGTATATGCTGTCATTCCTCATAACGTTTACCCAGGTCAGATGCAGAAGACAGAAACAACTGAGATATGCTAGTTCTTTAAATTCTTCAGTGCTCTGCTTTATATGCTTACTAGACAAAACTATTTCTCTCCCAATTCCACAGAGAAAAAAGTATGATGAGGAATTTGTTGGATAAAGTTTAAGAGCTATGATAAAAAAAATACAGAGCATGTTTTTAAATGGAATAATTTCAAGCATGTGTTTGGGTGGATTTTGGAGGAGATAAATAGTAGCTATGATTTCAACTCAGGGAATGAATGAAATTGCAGTAATATTCACATCCTGCTGGCGCTCTCTGTGTGTTTCTTACTCAGGTTTGTGCGTGTGTGAGGAATACAGAGTCTGTGGGAGGGTGCTCTGCAAATACTTGATTATCTTCTTTCTAAGTCATGAGGCCCTTAGAAAACAAAAGTGTAAAGAAACTCCTTTAGAACAGCACGCCAAAATAAATGTGTATAAAGCCACTAAAACTTATTCCTCCAATGCACAAAATTGTGACTATGATGAACAAAAATGTTTTATGCTCCAGTTAATCACAGAAAAAGCCAGAAGAGGCATTGTGGCTCAAGTGCTAGACCACTAGCCTTGAGCAAAAGGAGCCCAGGGAACAGTGCTCAGGCCCAGAGAAAGGCATAAAAAAAAATCTATGTATTTCAAAATTGATGAATAGATTTAAAATAGTTTTACCACTGAAAGTGGTATGTGAAGTTATGGATCTGTTAATGAATTTGATTTAATTATTTTCTAATAGATGCATACACCAAAGTATAACATTGTACCCCAGATATATATATATATATATATATATATATAATTATATTAAGTTGAAAAATTAATTAAACATTTTCAGCTTCCCCACACCCTCAGTGTTTATTGATAACAGTTGCTAACTAATATTAATAAGCTATATGCCTTTCCCCAGATAGAAATAGTCATCCTAGTCCATTTTGTTTCTAGTCTTTTGCACTTTAAATTAGTTAAAATGTGAAATATTTGGCAAATGTACTTATTTTTCCAGTGCTACTTTCTTCAAATATTTTACTTTGAACTGAACTGGTCAGTTAAGGAAGGCTATGCTCTTAGACATTAAATTGAAATGAAAACCATTAAAAAATTTCCATTAGTATGAAGTAATTATTCAAAGGGGCTTCACTGGGATGTTTACAACATTTCTGCAATGTGCTTTGATCAAATTCAACCCATCTGTATTGCTTTTCCTTCACCCATTGCTCTCTTTTGCACTTCTAAAAATTATCTTGTTAAATGCTAAAGGCTTTTTTTGTGTATGTGTGTGTGATTGAGGTCACAGAGAGCAACAAAAATTTAGAAACATTAATACTTTCTGGTTTCACCCTTGCATTACAAAGTAAATAGACATGTTTTATTATTCATTGAATGTTCCTTCTGTCAACAGTAGCTCTATTTAATATAACTAAAATGGTGTCTCAATTTCCTTTCCCAACTCAAACCTTTTAACCCACTAGATAAATAACTTCATGAAAATTTGATATCTTGGCTACTCTTTGGATTCCTTCCTGGTTGGTTTTTACACAAATTATTTCTATACTAGAATTTGGTATTGAGATTTTTATTAGAAATTTATAGATGAAATAGTTAAATTTTATCCCTTTTCACAGCATTTAAAATATTATTATTAGTGTATTTTTTTAATGCCAGTACTGGGCTTGAACTCAGGGTCTCATACTCTTACTTGGCTTTTTCCTCTTAACGTTGGTGCTCTAAAACTTGAGCCATACTTCTATTTCTGGCTTTTTTTTCTGGTCAATTGGAGATAAGAGTTGCACAGTCTCTTCTGCCCAGGCTGGACCAGGATCCTCAGATCTCAGCCCTGAGTAGTTAAGATATAGGTATGAGCCACTGGTGCCTGCTTTTACTAGTATTGATCTTGATAAATACTAGGTTCAGGATGGAGGGAAGAACTTTCTAGAGATATGTGGGAAGGCTGGTAGGGGCTCCCTTCTTGTTTTCAGGGTTCATAACTAGAGTTTCCAGGCGGGAGTTTAGCTTCTCAGTCCTGCCACAGGCTTCTTACCATGTCTGCATGAGCCTTTTGCCCTCCCTTTCCTCTTTGAGAAGAGATCAGGCGGCTCCAAGGTTAGACAACACAGGCTATCGCAGAAGTCCTTTCCATAGGAGGTTCCTTGCATGAGGCTGTCTTCTCCAAATTCCACTTGTCATTGGTTTCAACACACATCAGGTGGGCTTTCTAGCCTTAGGCATCCTGTTATTTTTAATGAATGAATGAATGAATTTGTAGTCATTGTTCCAAGTCTGGGTGGATTCCCATTCACAAGCCGTATTTTTAGTGAGGTGAATGAGAAGCAAGGTCTGGCATATTTGGTAAACTCAAAAGAATTTGCCAGCCAGACTGCTACATTTGTATTGTAGCATCTCATTTTAGGGCATACACGTCTTACTAAGCAAGCACAGCTTACTACTTTTGGAATCAGAGAATTCATTTTAGAAGATTCTAAATATTATACATTTTTTGTAGAAAAATCAAGAACTTTTTAAAAAAAATTAAAGTTTTACCCTTTGGTCTGCCTTCTGGAGTCATACTCACAAGTGAATCTCTCTTCTATACTAGTTAGCATTAAGCTATTATTAAAGAAAAAAGAAAAAGAAAAAATATTATTAGAGACCTATCTTTACAGTATTTCAATGTCTATTATGTTCTAGGCACTGTTACAAGTGCTAGAGACATACCAGTGAATGAAGAAAGTCCTTACCTTGATGGACCTGGAATTCCTGTGGTAGGGTGAAATATCACAGAGAAAGAAAAATACATGTATAAGATAAAAGTGGGTAATGATAAGGATATAAAGAAAATAAGGCAAGAAGAGGCGCTAACTGATACAGAGCAGTTCAATACTATAAGCATAGAATTTTGATTCTATTAAAGATTTTATTTAAAATTCCACTGAAAACAGAAGACAAAAGAAATGGCTAGATCAATCTTCAAATGATAAGCTTTAGGACACGTTTTGTGTTCTTCTAATTTCAGAGCGTGACATGGCTTCTGGAGATGGCAATGCTGTGAGAGAAGAACTTGTGAAAGAGAAGACTGCTCAGTCTCCAGGAACAAAATGGCTAAATCCCCGCTGATCCTGTGGAAGTTCCAAGAGGAGGCTCCATGTTAATGATTGTTCAACACTCAGCCAATGCTTTAAGAACTGTCTAGTTAAGGCATATGGACATGTAATTTTTGGAGAGCAAATGTGAGTGAATCCAGAAAAAAATAGTAGGCTACTTAAAAATCTATAAAATGCATAAGACTGAACCCTTTTAGATATTTGTCTGTTAAATATTTCGAATGCATATAGATTTGTGAAATGTGTGTGTATAGTAATACAGAAAAACGAAACATGCAATTTAGATAATCTGTGGAGTCAAGTCAAAGAGGAAGCTTGTGGAAACTGAAACCACATGGAATCTCAGTGTTCTTTGACTTGGATGTGCATTAATGTGGGGATGGGGTAGAAGAAGTCAGGAGCAAGAGAGAGGAGGGTGGGGGAAGGGCGAGCTAGTATAACATTTAGCTATTCCTTGTGGTAGCTTCAGTAGAATTCAATTTCTAAAATCCTTTAGGGAAAAGTGAAAAAACAAAAAGAACTGCAGGAAGTGGGATGTTCGAAGCCTATGGGAGTTTGAGCAAGTCTTGAATTCAGCTTGAATGGAATTTTTCAAGGGCTGGTCATGAAGTTCTCAGGTTACCCCCATTTAACTAAGGGTTGTGTTTGTTGGGGAGGGCAAATGTACCCATCCACACCACTGTTTAAAGAAAGAATACTATCTCTCATCTAGGACTGGAAGTATTTTGCCTGAGGTGGGGGGTGGGCAGAATGAAGGTATATACGTAAACAACTATGTTAGAACACGTCATCCTCTTGAGGAAATGAACCTAATATTTGTTTATTATGTGGTCAGAATAAAGGTGTCACTAACTCTATAAGGTTTTCAAACATCTGAGGCATGATTAATTTGTTATTGATAGTTATGGTAATAATAATCAACAATGATGAGCAGAATGGAAAATTTGAGTCACTCTTGGATTAAAAAAGTCAAAAACATAAACAACAGGGGAAATATTGAAACATAAATTCCATGACATAGATAATTTCAGGTTGCAAACAGAAAATAGATTTTTGGCAAGTGTGAGAAAAGAAGAGTTTATTTTCAGCAGGAAGCATGTCAACTTTAACGTAGAGTTCATTGTCACATTTTTTTCTTTCAAACTTGATTGGCAAGTGGAATTAGCAATATGCTTGGGGGGAAATCTTAGCGCAAATAGGGCTGTTGTACTAGATCTTTTTGGAAATATTCACAGAAGTAATTTTATTTGCAGTGAGGAACTTATTTAAGAATTATTTCACTATGTACTTGTATTTTATTCTTGAAGTTTGCCAACAGAGTCATGAATGTGTATTAGGAAGGAGGGTCTTTGAATGTAAGCAGAATAAGCTGTTAAGTTTTGTTTTAAAAGAACAAATTTATTATTGTTCAATAAAAATGATATGTATTCCATGTTGACTGATTTTTATTAAACCGTTATATCTTATTAGTCATTTGGCCAATAAGAACTCTTCTATGATATTAAAGGACAAGCTCTTCAATTGAGGCTTCGGCTACAGAGATTTCTTCCATCTGAACAAGGGACTAAAATGAACACAGGGCCTTGCCACTGTCTCTGAGCTTCTTTTGCTTAAGGCTAGCACTCTACCCCTTGAGCCACAGCGCCACTTCTGGCTTTTTTGCTTATATGGTACTGAGGAATTGAACCCAGAGCTTCATGCATGCAAGGCAAGCACTCTACCACCAAACCACATTTCCAGCCCTGTTTTGTAGCTTTTTAATTTTTACAAGCACAGAGCCTAGTGCCAATGCTCATGCCTGTAATCTTGTCTACTGAGGAAGCTAAGATCTGAGGATCTTGATTCAAAATGAGCCTTGGCAGACAAATCCAAGAGGCTCTTTACCTCTGATTAACCAACAAAAAGCTAGAACTGTAGACATTGCTCAAAAGGTAGAGCACCAGTTGTGAGAAGAAAAAGCTGAGTGAGACTACAGGCCATGAGTTCAAGTCCTAGTAGCTGCACACAAAAAAGTCACACCCTTCTCCAGCCTCTCCCCAAGCCCCAAACAAACAAACAAACAAACAAAACCCCAAACTACCAACAAAACCTACTTCTTGTATGTTAGCTGTACAGCCAAAGCTTGAAATGATGTGTTCTAGGTCATTACATGATGGCTCTTTCACATAGTTCTAAGATGCTGAACTTTAGAGTGTATTTTGTTTATTTTGTTTTCCTTACTGTTAACTTCTTTAAAGGTAGGACTTCACAATTAAATAGCTACTGCACCCCATTTTAGGTTCCGTGAAGAAGCATCAAATAACAAAATCTCAATCAGTTGTTAAAATATCAACCTATTCTCAGTTTCATCAGTGTAGGTTTCTTACTCATGTGCTCACTCAGTTAATATTAGCATTATATTTTCACATACTTCCTAATATATCTGAAACTCGTTGCACTTAAAAAAATGTAATCAAGCCAGGTGCTGGTGGCTATAATCATGTGTGCAATCCTAGCTACTTAGGAGGCTGAGATCTGAGGATTGTAGTTCGAAGCCAGCCCAAGCAGGAAAGGAAAACTGGTGAGACTCTTAGTTCCTATTAATCACAGAAAAAGGCACATCACCACTTTAGGTGATGTCCTCAAGTGGTAGAGCGCTAGTTTTGAGCAAATAGGAGCTCAGGAACAGCCTCTTAGACCAGAGTTTGAGCCCCATGACTGGCAAAAGAAATAAAAATTAAAAAATTAATAAAAAAATTAAATAAAAGAAAAAAGTAATCAAGTATAACTCTTTTAGTACACATGGACAGAATACAGTAACTTTTTTTGGTTGTTATTGCACTATTTGTGCAGCTGAGAAAGCTGAGAATTGTCTGAGAAAATTTAAACCACGGGGAGCCTGGTGTGGCGGTGCACACCTTTAATCAAAGCATTGGGAGGTTGAGGATGGAGGATGGAGAGTTCAAAGCCTCCTGAGCTATGTAAGGAGAGTTTGTCTCAAAACAAAACCAAAATCCAAAAAAAATGTAGGAAAGTTTTATGGACAGTTGGAAGAAAGTCATCAAAGGAGAATGGAGACTGGAGGATGTGGGCTCAGGAAGTAAATAATGTTCTCACAGAAAGGTTTTCAGAAGGTTGACCAGTCAGGCCATGTGTCATCAAGGAAAACAGCAGAACTGGAGTCCTTAGTCACTGGTGACCATAGCAAAGCAGTGACCAGGGACCAGGGAGCAGTTGTGGTGGGAGCATGACCAAGTGGTATAAAAACTGAGTGGCGGAGATATATTTTTGTTTGGGAAGGACAAAGATAGAAGGGCAGTTAACTGCGGCAAGAAAGAAATCTGATTTTGTAGAAGAGACTCCTTCTCCTTCCCTCCCTCTTCCCCTCTCCCTTCTTCCCTCACTCTGCTCCCTCCTCCTCCTCCTCCTCCTCCTCCTCCTCCTCCTCCTCCTCCTCCTCCTCCTCCTCCTCCTCCTCCTCTTCTTCTTCTTCTTCTTCTTCTTCTTCTTCTTCTTCTTCTTCTTCTTCTTCTTCTTCTTCTTCTTCTTCTTCTTCTTCTTCTTCTTCCTTAAGGTAGATTTTTCTCTAGTCTAGCATGGTCTCAAAATTCTCCTCCTTAGCCTCCCAGTGGTTAGGATTACAAGCGGGTACCACCACACTCAGCTGTATTTGTTTCTTTCTGTCTTTCCTTGCCAATATTAAAGAGATAACATTTTGATGTCAGGAAAAATGATGATAAGTACTTTTTGCAGCAATGGTAGAGCTTGATTTACTTGATTGTACTTACACTGATTTTTGAGACGTGACTCTTACAAAGTGGATATATTAATATGCATTCCAACTTCTTATACATATGCAACATTACATGGAGATATGAGTTACTGGGGTTGAAAAATGGGCCATAAAGAATTGTGGTAGAAACCTTTTACTCTGTAGACAAAAAACACATCCAAATAAAGTTAGGGTTAAATCTTGTGCATGATTGTGAAACTGTCTACATAGCATTATGTTACTTTTACCAATTATAAATTTAAAACTGAAAAATATATTTATTTCACTTAATATTTTCACAATTTGCACACATAAAACTATTCTAAGGAAACAACTTTGTAAAGTATGCAAAATGTGTATAAAGTTAATATTGCAATGACTACAGTACTGGGGAAGTGTAAATAATCTGAAAAGATCACTGATAACTGTATTGGTTAAAGAAATAACCATGCAGCTGAGAATTGAATATGATGTAGTTGTTGAAAATGATGAGGACAGTGATTGATGTAGACTATGTTTAAAGCAGAAGAGGCAACATGTTATCATTATAACAAAATCTGAAGTAAATCAGCTCCTAAAGACAAAGGCTTGCTTTAGTTAAGAGATTTGGAATTTTCAGTCCATGATCAGGCAGATCCATTGTTTTTAGTCCTGTGGTGGTAATGGGGTAGCGGCGGGAGGGCAAACCTTAGTAGGAGTGCACAGATGAGCAAAAATGTTCATCTGATGACTGGAATGTAAAAAAGAAAGGGAGAACTTTGTCTTACAAAGTCATTTTTGAGGGTTTCCTCCTCCCAGCAGGACCTGAAGATTTTGCAGTAGATCTTACCATCCCTTAATGGGACCAAGCTCAAGATCAGTCCTTTAACACACCAACCTTCTGGGACATTCCAGATTCATATCCAGATGTGTAATTTTCTGGAAGTTGGATGGTGGGGGGGGCGGTGGAATAAACATTGTTCTTCTTGTCTAAACCACATAGTATAGACTCCTACATTTTCATAACTCTTCCTCCTCTAGTTTGGGAAAAGCTACTTTTAAAAAAAGTGGTAACTTTACCAGATTTTCTTAGAGCAATTAACTTCCTTTTGATAGGAACATGACACTCTTCTTGCATTGGAAGCTTCCTCGTCTACATAATACTTAACAAAGCCAAGGGACGGTGGTAACTGGCACAAACAGATTTGGGAGAAAATGAAAAAGACTTTTGATATAGTTTTAATTCAAATGATGGAAATTCAGGAGTCAGGTACACCCCAGAGCCTTGCAGTCTGGACTCCAGTGTTCTCCATGGATGTGAACATTTGTGATTTTCTGGAGAGTACTGGAGATTCAAGGTGAGCTCAGTGAAATAATTAAGTAGAACTGGCTGAAGAGCCTACTACAGTGTGTGAAATGAAAACAAAAGGTATTATAATGTCATATGAATAACTAATTTTGTGAAATGTAAGTGGATGTAGTATGAAGTTCAGTGATACCTGGTCTTTATGCTTTTACTATTTTCTGAAATTTTTAGTTAGTTCCATAATTTGGAAAAAGAATAGTCTCCATTTTTTGAAAATTTAGATTTCAGAATTTGTGAAAACAAACTTGTGCTTTCTTACATAAGTGAGTATTAAGAACATAATTCTGTGTTTCAATAATTTTGAGGTGTACTTTATCATCTGGCCCTCTGTTAGATGTGGAAATAGAATTTGAAGCTGAAAAAATGTCGACAGTGTAGATGTTAGGAAGAGTACAGAGTGTATTTGCATACAATGCATCTCTTTTCTGGAACAATTTTTGGTCCAACAGAAGCAGAATCTGGGAATCCTTAGAAACTATGGATAAAGGGCCCTGGACCAAAGTATGCATTTGAATTACCATCTACCTTCTGTACCTATGCACAGGAATGCTGTCTTCTCCAAGTAGGTGGCTCAGGCCACAAGGGTTTTACAAGTATTTCCTGATACCTGTGAAGTTGGTAAATATTTCCTGTTTTTGTTGTGTCTATAGAAAACAGGAATTAACAGTTTAGAAGTGATTATGGACCTCATGACCTCTACATAGGCAGTTCATAGTATGAGATACCTATTTTCTTAAAAATCTATCTCTTCAAGAAGAGAGGCAATTGTCATAATAATCTGACAGTTGATTGAATGGGGCATAGATAACCTTTACATTTAGATGGTACCTATATTAATTGTGGGAGGAGTGGAATTTAAATATAAATCATATCTTTCCGTGTAAGCAAGACTGACTAAGAAACAATGACTAGCTGGCTTTGAGCTAATTATACATAGTTAGCATATTCAAAGGTTTTTTGATCATCTTCTAGTATTGTAGAAAGACAAGGACCTTAGGGTTCTTGTTTTTAAGTCACAGCCAGAACTAACTCATGGTGCCACTTGCTAGCTATTGATCTCAGATGTGTCATTCAATCTTTGATCCCCTTGTGTGTATAGTGTGGTCATTAAGTACTGCAACATTGTAAGAATTTTTGCATATGCTCAATGTATACCATTGGATCTCATTTCTGTCTCTGCCATATATCTGGTTTCCTGATATATGTGGATAATTTGTATTATTATAAAAGAAGCCACTTACATTCTTTCAAATTGTTTTCCAGTGTCTATTAATTAATATAAAACTAAAATTTTTTTACATGTTTTATGACTTCTACTTAGTAGGATTGGATGAAGAGATTTTAAAAACCTGGCTTTTTTTACATTCTTGAAGATATCCATAAAAGGCAAATAAATGAGTAAAATCCAATTAATATCATTTGAAGCTCACAACTCTACCAAAGAAGTAACTATTTTTAAAGAACAAATAATAGTGTTCTATTTAAATCTCCAAACAATTATTAGCATGCTCCTGAAAAAAAAAGGTACAATGCTCCAAGAGAATGTAAGGGAACCCTACAATGTGGCATACTTCCCTGTGCGTTATTTTTAGCTTTCTATTCCTGCTTTTTATTTTGGGACTTGGTCCACTTCCTTTGCGGCTTCCCCTGAACATGTTCATACCTTTCTTTCTTATATAATGCATTTTAAGCTGTCTTAAAAACAAATCCCACCTCTTCGAGGAAGCCCATGGAATGTTGGTCAGTTCAGGAACTCCTGCTCATCTTGGCAATAGTAAACTTCTTGGGTTGAACACAATCTGGAAAGCCAGATCTTGGTTTACTTTTGAGTCATTTAACACATCAGAGCTACTGTTTGCATCTGAGATTAAAGATAGGCAGATACCATTTTCAGAAGATTGTTTTGTGGCTTACAGGAACAGGAAGGAAGAATTTGAAATTGGAATCTATTTTCTGTGTAATTTTTATTAGTGTGGACTAATTGTACAAAATAACGAGCTTCATGATGATTTTTTCCCATACATACATATAAAGTATATATATTTACTCCAGTCCATAGAGTTTTATTCACCATATTCCGTTGCTACTGTTGCTCCAAGCCTCTTTAATGTCTTCTTTAGAGATTAGCCTCAGGCCTGATGGTCCATTTTAGTAAATTGCTCAGTTGTGATAAATAGTCTTCCTTTGTAGGTAGATTTTGGTTTTGGTTGCAGACAAAGCTGGTTAGAATCCTGTCTGACCAATGAGATGTTGATGAATTTGGACAGTACTGTTTGGATGAAAATCAAGATGTAGGGAGAGAAGGAAAAATATCTTTCTTCTTCCTTTTTAGTGCTTAGTTGGGTCTCCTTGTTACAAAAGACAGGAGAAACCAAATTGAGGTTTAAGAACACAATGCTAAAAAAAAAAAAAAAAAGAACACCAATGCTCTATGTCTCCATAGGAAAAAATGCAGAAGAACAAATACATTTCTAGAACAGAACTCTGGTTTTCCTGAATTTCAGGCTTAAATACCATGGTTGAATGAAACAGGCTAAGGATGAGCTGAGCAGGAAAAACACCCATACAGAGCACAGTGAATGCCTTTTCTATTGATCAAGAACTTCCAGGAAGGTGTGGGTATAGCTCAGTGGTAGAGTACTTGCCTAGTGTGTGCTAGTTCCTGGGTTTAGTCCTTAGTACTGCTAGCTGATTATTTAACTATCCTTTTATTCTTGGTACAGAGATTTACCTTACAGATACAAATAGAGATTTATGTTACAGACAAATTTCCCTCACATAAAGACAACTTTTTACAACATGTGCTTCCTTCCTTTTCTCCCTCATTGCATTTACAAGTACATCTCCATGACTCCTATCAACAACCTGTCTATAAATGTCCCTCTTTGCAACTGGGTTCAGCCTGCTGCTGTCCTCTGGCTCTGTGGTCCTGTGTGTGTGTGGGAGGAGGAGGTGGTGGTGGTGGTGTGGTGTTGATTCACTGTGGCAACTGCATATGGGCCACTGTGAGAGAGGCCCTACCCAAACGGTTCTTATCTGTAAGGGGTAATGAGTCTGTAAGGGGTAATGACACCTAGCATTAGTATAAGGAGGGTGTGGGGTCTTCCTCACAAAGGTTCCAGAACACTTGCTACTGCAGATGGACATGCATCAGGGCAGACCAAGGCCAGGTGGCCCGGCTGAGGCTCCTGTGGCAAGTCAAGTCAGTGATTAGAGGGAGATGTTGTTCCTGTGAGCTCTATGAGGGGACTCGGAGAGGATGCCAGGCTCCTCCCAATGCTATGAGTGTGGACTCACTGGAAAGGACCACATTTAGTTAACATTTGTCCTCTATTTGTGTGTGATGATTTTCCAGACAGTAAAAAGAAATTAACTCTGGATGTTGGTCTTGTTTCTACTTAAGACAACATTTCAGAAGAATGCTCTGGTGGCTGAGGTGACAGTTGCGAGTCTATTTCCATACTTAAAAGGAGGAGGTCAATCCCAGAGACTGCTTGTTGTATCAAGGGTATAATTCTGAAATTAAGGACAAATGAGACTTTGTAAAAGTATGACACTGGGTAACGAACACTATTTCTGGGCTTTGGACTCCTCCTCTGTAAGTGTGGGCATGGGGTTCCCTTTGGTTCTGGAACCCCTTTCATGAGGACTGACTGTTTGATAGTGAATGTGGAGGTGGAAAATACTAAGCCAGGAGTTTTCTTTTCTCTCAGCATTTGTTTTCATTTCTTTGGGTGCAGACTCTTGTGTCACCAGTAATTCTCTCTCTCTCTTTCTCCCTCTGTGTTGAAGTAAGGGAAAACTGTCCAGGAGAGGGCTAATTTCCTGATGATGAGGGTGCTCTGGGGCACTGGGCAAATCTCAGGCACGTTCACTATGCGTGTGTAGGAGTTCTTCTTGGGAGACATTTTATTTGTGCATTTGGAGTGACATGCCTTATGCCTTATGTGTCATGAAGGAGACTGTTCATTATGCTATGGGAAAAGGTCCCCTCCCCACCCCACTTAATGACTTGAAAACATGGACTTGTTATTCTGAAAAAGTGGAATACATCCTCATTCCACATAAACAATGTGACCTAGACCTGGAGCCAGGCCAAGGTTTTCTATGAATAGAAAGGCTGTTAGAAAAGCAAAGGCTGTTAGACACTTTGGACTTGCAAATCAATCCTGGATTCCTGACTGCAGCAAAGGAAATTATCTGCCTGCTCTTCAAAGGTGGAAATGGAGAAGATTCCCTCTTCTCTTACACACCACTGGACCAGAATTCCTGCTTAGCACAATACAGCATCCATAAGTATGGACAGTATTGGTGCCTGTTAACATGGAGGCTTTATGTTTGTTTTGATAGAAGATGGATTTCCTCAAAGGAAGAGAGAGCATCTCTGCCGGATCTAGGTTCCACCATCTGCTGAGGATGTCTGAACTCCTGGGAAGTACTGACCCCTATATATTGTATGCTTTCCCACAATACACACCTATGATAAGGTTTAATTTACAACTTAGAGGGAGTAAAGACTAATAATAACTAAAAATAAAAATAGAATTATTATAACAATATAGTGTAACAAAGTACCATAACATCAAACACTTTTGGACTTTGGAGCCATTGTTAAGTTTAAAATAAGAACATTTTCTTATTTTCTTGTTCCTAACGGGATAGGCTCAAGTACCATGTCAAGGATGGCAGTGGGGTAAACAGAACTTCCCATGGGAAGAAAAAGTTGAATAGCAAAAAACAGTGGGAAAGGTAATGAAGTGCAGAGCATCAGAGACGATGCCTGTCATTCCAAAGTCCCACCCTCCTCAGCTTTACCTGGCACAAGGTAAGGGACAGTTCATCTTTTAAGGAAACTTTACTGTTCTCCTTGGCTTGGGTCACTGACTCTCTGACCTCTCTGCCGTCTCTAGTGGAGCTGCAAGTATTAGTCACTTGTTCACACTTTAGGCCTTCTCATGAGAAGATTCAGGAAGCTAGAAACATCCTCTCTTGAGAGAAGAGAGAGAGAGAGAGAGAGACAGAGAGAGACAGAGAGAGACAGAGAGAAAGAGAGAGAGACAGAGAGAGACAGAGAGACAGAGAGAGACAGGGAGAGACAGAGACAAAGAAAGACAGAAACAGAGACAGAGACAGAGAGACAGAGACAGAGAGAGACAGAGATAGACAGAGACAGAGACAGAGGAAAGAGGAGGAGAAGGAAGAGGAGGAAGAAGAGGAAGAGGAGGACAGTTCAAAAGCACAACTCCAGTGATCTAACACTTGATTTAAAAACATTATTTTAAGTAGTTGTACAAAGGAGTTGCCAGTTAACAAAGCAGTTTATGAATACACTATCTTGATCAATGTCACCCCTTTCAACATTTTCACCCATCTCTCCCCTATTCACTCTTCCCTCATGCTTCTTAACTTTGTGGGAAATACATTGGTTCTTGTCTGCATTTTCTCCTGCTTCTCCTCTTTCTCCTGTGTCTACTTCTTTCCCCTTGACCTCACCTCACCCTTGTCGGGTACCTTTCTGATGCTTATTTTGCTGAACTTTGATCCTGGTTTTCTAAGGAATTATACTATTTTGAGCTCTTCCTTAAATCTACTGTATTTCAGCATACCACCCAACATACTTTTTAGTTGTAAGCTAAATCAAGTTTCCACATATGAGGGAAAACACAGATACTTTGTCTCTCTGGGCCAGGCTTACTTCACTTCACATAATTTTTTCCAAATCTTTCAAATGGTACAATGTCATTCTTTCTAATGTATGGTAAAATTCAACAATCTGTCTGTCATCTCTCTGTCTATCTATCCACATAGTGGAATATATACATACATATGTGTATATACATATTCTTGATCCATTCATCCAATAAGGGACATCTGGGCTGATTCCATAACTTGGCTATGATAAATAGAGCTGCAATAAACATGGTTGTGCTGGTGGCTTTACTGTAGTCTAGTTTGTAATCTTTTGGGTAATGCCCAGGAATGGAATTTCTGGATATTTAATACCTGGCAGTTAACTTTCCAGGGAACTTTCCTGTGTTGCAAGAACACAACCTGAAGGGCTGGTGGCATTTTCAATCCAGATCACACACTCCTCAATGGACCTACAACAGCTGCTTTTTGGTGATCTGTCCTTTGGGTGTAGAGAGGGTGTCTTTTCTGCACCTCTTCTTCCTGGAGGGGGCGCCTTTGTGTAATTCAAGAGCTGAGAGGAACTACCTCTGTCATTTATTTATCTAGAAGTTGTTCTTTTGCAATTTACATTGCTCCTCCAGAGAGTGTCTTTTGCCAAGCCAAGCTCCATATCTCCAGGGAGCAGCACACTTACTCAAGTTTAGATAAACTATAAAAATGACAAAAATATTTCTGGGAAAAAAGACGGAAGTGAAATAAAATGTCTTGAATTTAAGGAAAAAAATAAACTAAAGGAAATTCCACAGGTAGTTCACCAGGGCTCAGGTCCTTGGGATTCTATTAATCTGGAGGAGAAAAAAGGCAAAACGGAAATAGCTTGTCATAGTTAAAGGCAACTTCTGAGATGGCAGGAAGATGGCTGAGGAATCCATTGCTGTTTGCTATTGAGTCACAATCAAAAAATATTTTTTTCAGGGTTGTGCATCTCCTGGGTATTGCAATAGCTCACCACCGTACCCATGGGGTCTGGGCAAACAATAGACAGGAACCAGAGAAAAGGCACCACAGTTCCATCAAGACTACTTTTTAAAATTTAATTTTAGGCCAAGTAAAAGAAACTCTAGATGGAGTATCCAAAGTATACAAGTAGTAAAAAATAGAAGTTTCTTTGGAAAGAAGACTTTTAAGATTGTGAGATAAATTTGAAAGTTTAATTTGACTTGTTATTAGGCTTTACAATTCCAAAACAGAAAATAAGCTCCTTAAAGATAGAGGAGATCATCTTGTATTCTTGATCTGATCAAGTGTTGAAAATCTAGTGCTTTAAGAGAGAAATTAGTGAAGAGTTATGAGTAAATTAATTCTACTCCTAACTAATCCATTGTGTTTTTTTACAACAAACTTATTCATGTAATACATTTACTAGCTGCCAGCTAGAGAGCAGATATTGGACCTATAGAAATGACAGAAAGGAAGATCATAATTCAGAAGAAAGCAGAAAAATTATACAGAGAGGAAAAGAGAATGGGAATAAGCTCAGAGAGGGGGTATTTCGGTCCAGGGCTTCCAAGAAAGAATCTCCCAAAAGAACTGAGATGTGTAGGAGTTTTGATAAGGAACAATGTAGGCCAAGGAGGTGAGAAGTAGAGGGATCAGCAAGGCAAAGGCATGGATATTTTGTGAGATCAGGACACATGAAGAATTCTAAGTTATTCTATATCGCTAGCGATAAGAGGTCCAATAGATGGAGGAATTTAAGAGGAACCTGTAGAGGGAGTTTTAAGATCGGCTGTGGAAAATCTTTGGTGCTATATGGAGGATGATATTGTCTTCTGTAGCCAATAGTGAATAGAGTGAAATAGTGGTGATCATGAGAATGCACAAGAAGAAGACTATCTAACTTGGGGAGGGGAAGGGGAATAACAAAATGCTGAAACAAGGAAACAGGATGAACCATTGCAACAATGATACTCACAAGACACTATGTTGGAAATAAACTTTACAACTTAGGGTGGGGGGAGGAGTGGAGGAGGAAAGGAATAGTAGGAAAAAAAACAAAGGAGAGGGTAACAATGTTCGATAAGAAATGTATTCATTACCTTACTTATGTAACTGTAACCCCTCTGTACAGCATCTTTACAATAAAATAAAATTTAAAAAAGGAAAGGAAACAAGGTGACCAATTTTGAAGGCAACTGTTGTGACTTTGGTGCTTTAAAATTATTTGAAAGTGCCAGGTATCAGTGGCTCACACTATAATCCTAGTTACTCAAGATGCTGAAATCTGAAAATTGTGGTTCAAAGCCAGCCCAGGCAGGAAAGTCTGTGATGACTCTTATCTCCTTAAGCACTAAAAATGCTGGTGCTGTGGCTCAAATGATAGAGCGCTAGCCTTGAGTAAAAAAGCTCAGAGATAGCACCCAGAGTTCAAGTCCTAGGGTGGGCGCGTGCGCGCGCGCACACACACACACACACACACACTTATTTAAAAAGATATTTAGAAGGTAGTTTAGATTAACTACCTGCTTTGGTGAGCAACTGGATGTAGTTAAAGGAATTGGGAAAGTTGAAGATGTTTTTTAATCTTTAGGATGCCAAAAGGAGTTTGGGTAGACTGGGAACTGAGAATAAAATAAGATGAATTCTGTTTTATAGATGGTAAGAATCTATGGATCATGGCACGTTTAGAAGCATAAGTCTGCAACTCAGAGGAGGCCGGTGATACTAATTTAGATTTTTCACTGATCAGAGATTAGTGTCTAGTTTGATAGCTTTACATCTCCTTGGCTTTCTAGCTGAAAATATTGTCAATTTAATAGGTTCTTTGCTTTCTGCCAAGAAGCTGCTTCTCCATTGCCATTTGGTAGTGAATCAGTTTTTTTTCAAGTAACTATTCTCAGGGAAGATGATCCTAATACCAGTTCAGAGACAAAGCCTCATGAGTATGCTATGTCATTTGTTATGTGGTAGAATGACCACATATAAATGTGAATAACTAAATAATATCCATATATAGTATGGAGTATTTCATAGTTCTTAAAGCTCTCCTGAATATAACACCTTTTAGATAACTACAACTGGCTTTGGGGGTGGTCAGAGGTAAAGATATTTATCCTAAACTCTCCAGTGAGAGTTTAAAGGGCTTTAAAAATGGAATGGTGATAGGTAAGATATAGAGCCAACACAGATGCCTCTCAGTAGATGGATGGAACAAGAAAATATAGTATATATACACAATGGAATTCTATGCTTCCATTAGAAAGAATGACATCACTCCATTCACAAGGAAATGGAAAGTCTTGGGAAAAAAATCATATTAAGTGAAGTAAGCCAGATCCAAAGAAACATAGGCTCCATGGTTTCACTCATTTGTAATAATTAGTATATGTCTAGAATATTTCTAGGAGAGGATCACAAAAGCTCAATAGCTCAATAGCTATGACCATATAAGATGATGCTTATTGATACGAACTCCAAGTTTTCTTTGTTGTTGTTGTTTTTAATGTACGGTGTGAAGTTATTTCTTTTTTCTTTCATTTTTTCCTTTGGTTTATCCCCTGTTGTCACTGTATTTGATTTTTGTACCCCATGTCTTGTATATACATTTATCTGATTGGGGAAGGAAAGGGAAACAACAAAATGGTGAGACAAAGGACAAAGGCTGAACCAATGTAACAGCTATATTCACAAGCCAATCTGTTGGAAATGAACTGTGTAAGTTAGGGAGGGAGAGTTGGGGGGAGGGTAAGTGAAAAACACTGATGGAGGGGGTAACAATGGTAGACAAGAAATGTACTTATTACCTTACCTGTGTAACTGTAACCCCTCTGTACAACACCTTGACAATAACATTCAATTTATAAAAAGAAAAAAAATGGAATGGTGATTTATGGCCGATACTTTCTCTCTGGGAGGCTGAGTTCTGTAGATAGCCTTTCTACACTATGAACAATATGTGTAGGAATGAGTCCCTGCACTAACGGACACATTAAGGAAGAAACTCAATCAGGAGGTAGATGGCTAAGGTAGCTTCACTTTCAAAATGGAATGCTTCACGACCTTTGTATTTTCTTGCTGATCTGTGGGGCATATTAACTTTTACTTAATCTAGACCAAGAAGATTCTGGATTAAGAAGAAAGGAGAGTATATAGCCTATCATAGCAAAAAAAGCAGCAATCCCAGGAAGAATGAAATTCTTCATAAAAAAAGAAGTATTTGCCACTGGCTTCAAATTCTATTTGATTTTTAAATGCAGAAATGTGAAATAAAATAGAAAAAGTACAATTTTAAAATATGCTTAGCATCAATTACTAAGGTAATCACTTTTTGCATTGGTTTTGAGTATGTCACATCTTTTCAACAATAAAATTTTGTCAAAGGAATGGATAATATTAGAAAAATCTTTGGCCAAATGATTCATAGATATATTTTGCGTCTCCTAAAGTTTTGAATCCTACAATTAAATGGAGAATCTTGGCTTGTGGGTCTATAAGCCAGTCATTAACTTTGTATTTTCAATGTTCAGCATGGTATTTAGTCCATAAACAGTGGAAATCAAGAACAGTTTTTCTTCTGTGTTTGTTTTCTTTTTGGTGAAAATAGAATAGATTTATAACTTAATAGTCAAGAACCAAAATTGCTCTAACCACATTGCCACCAACAGTTAAAAAATGTCCCAGAGATCACATAAACTTTAACAGAAGAAAAAACATAAAAAATTAAAATGAGTTCCCATTTCATATTTTTCAGTAAAGCTAAAGTTTAAAACATATAGCTTTTGGGAAAATTTGTAAATATATAATTTCTTATCATTGAATATAAAAGTAGTAAAAGATTCCTCTCAAAATAACTGAGTACATTCATGCTTCTCTCTATATGCTGCCTACACATGTCATGAGAAAATAAATCAAACATCATCTGATTAAAAAAAAACCAAGATAAATATCTCCAGGAACAATCTCATGAAATGGATATCACCTGAATGTGGTGAACAAAGTGAACACCATGAGCCTACCAAGCTCTGGACTCTAGTTAGAAGTTTGGCTTCTATAAGGATAATGAGGACAAAAAGAAGTTATGGGAGAGTTTCTTAAAATAAAAAGAGGAGTAAGTTTTTGCATGAGTGAAAGGAGATTGAAACCGCTGCCAGATGCTATGTTTAAACAAAGCTTTGGAACTAGGGAAAAATTTGCCAGTGTAAGCCTATGAACTAAGCTATCCTTTTGTCAGTTGGAGGAAGCTGAAGACCTTGCAAAAACCATGCTTGCCTGTGATCACTGATTTAGCAGATTCTGTGCAAGGATGGTGGCAGTTGATGGAGTCAACTACAAAACTACTAATAGGGAATGTTACTCAGAGGAGACAGAGAGAGACAAAAATCTCAATACCCTCAAACCCCATATATATATATATATATATATATGCATATACATATACATACATATATACATATATATTTGATACCAGAACTCCCAAATACATGTTGAAGAAGATATCCAATAAAATCAATGATTGGAATAAAAACTTGCTAAAATAAAATTAAGGATCCTGAAGAGACTCAAAATTCTCTCAGAATTACACATACATACATACATACAATCTGAAAGAAATGTGTTAAGAATAGAAATTATGATAGTGCTAGGTGCTGATAGCTCATATCTATAATTATAGCTACTTGGCCTGAGATTGAGAGGATCCCAGTTCAAGATCAGCTTGGGCATAAAAGTTTGTAAGGTCCCTTCTTAAGAACGAGGTGGAGGGGTGGCATGTACCTGTTCTCTTAGTTAGTGGACATCATCAAAACACAAACAACAAGTGCTGGTAAGGATGCAGAAATAAAAGAACTCAATACACTGATGCGGGAATGTAAAGGAATGCAACTACTATATATAAAAATCAGTATGGAGGTTCCTAAAAGGACTAAAAATAGAGCATCCTATGATCCAGTGATACCACTCTTGGGCACTTACTCACCCATTTAAATTGTAGTACTATTCAAAATAATTAAGCTGTGGAAGTAGCTCAAATACCCTAAAACTGGCTAATTAATCTTTTAAAATGTAGCTTATATATACAATGTTGTATTATTCCACCTTAAAGAAGAATGCTGTTTGAAGGATAAATAAATAAATCTGGAGCTTGTGATGGTTGGGGAAATAAACCAGGTTCAGAAGGAAAAAGAACACCTGATTTCTTTCCAATGTAGACGGTAGACAGAAAATATAGCCTATAATTAGATACATACAAAGCCATATAAACATATAGAGTGAAAACATGTTTGTAAGCTGGAACTGTTTTGTAATAAGGGCAAAGAGAGAAGAAAAAAGACTGTAAGGGAATGAACAATATTGAAATATATCTACGTATCAAGATGGGATAAGACAACTCACTGAAAATGTGAATAATAGTAAGTATGGGGGAAGAGAAAAGAGTTAATCTGATTTAAAGTAATAGATGAATATGTGTAATATTATAAGAATGCCTTTTTGAATAATTAACATAAACCTGTAAAAATGAATGACAGAAAGGTCAAACAGATCTTGTATGAGGGAGAAAGGGAAGGTAAACATAGTTCATGCTCTTTTCCAAACGTGTGAAAATGGGACAATTAAATCTGTTGAATATCATTTGTTTTTTTAATTTGGTGGTACTAGGGTTTGAACCCAGGACTTTGTGTTTGCTAGGCCAGTGTTCTGCCACAGAGCCATACCTCCAGTTCTTTTTACTAGTTATTTTTAGAATAGGGCTTTACTTCCTGCCTGAGATCATGCCAAAACCTCAATCCACCTACTTAGGCTTCCTGATGTTTCTGGAACATAGGTGCACATGGCTGTGTTGTGTGGCCCTCTGTAAAGACAGAGTCTCACGAATTTTTCTGCCTGTGCTGGTCTAGAACCCCAATCATCCTAAAGGAATGGAAAAAAGACACAATAGGGATTTTTGGAAAATAATACTTACGTGCTCCCATTTTAAAATTGTGTTTCTAATTGATGTAGCAATTGTACACATTTTGGAGTATAGTGTGACCATTTAATTTGTGTATATAACATGTAATGGTTATATAATTTCTATCTCTTTAAAATTTGTTTGAGCTGGGCGCTAGTGGTTCATGCCTGTAATCCCAGCTACTCTGGAGGCTGAGGTCTGAGGATTAGGGTTCAAAGCTAGCTCAGACAGGAAAGTCTGTGAGACTCTTATCTCTAATTAACCATCAAAAAACTGGAAGTTGCTCAAAGTGGTAGAGTGCTAGCCTTGAGTGAAAAGCTTAGGGACAGTTCAAGACTCCCAACTGACCAAAAAATTATTTATTTGGGTTTAGGGCCCATAAATTCTTTTTTATATTTTTATAGAACATACAAGTTTTAAACTATGGTAGCCCTATTGAACTGTAGAAGATTAAAACATTCCTCTCATCTAATGGTGCATTTTATGTATTTTGTATTATTTTAAAAGTTAAATGTGATAATGAAAGTGTTCCTGCTGCCAATGTAGTCCTGTTAGCAACCTAAGACTGAATGGCTTAAAAGCTATTTCAGGAGCAATAGGAAGGACATCTTCATTCCTTATATGTAAATGAACCAAAGAACATGTAATTCTATATCTAAGACAATCATTGATGACCTAAGGAGAAGGGATTGTAGAGGTATTTTCATGATCACATTTAACTTCTTTCTTTTACGATCTAGTGTGTTTACTTGTAGATTTACAGGCACATTCTAGTTACCACAGATGAAGGAAACCATGCAACCTATTTTTCTTTGAGTCTGGCTTACTTTGCTTTATAACGGTTTTTCCCCCCAAGTCTTTTCATTTCCTTAGGAATGGTGCAATATTATTCTTTCTGATCGAGGCATAGAATGCCATTGTGTTATCTATAGCACATTTTCTTGATACATTCATCCACTGAGGGGCATCTGGGTTGATTCCATATCTTAGCTATGGTAAACAAGGCAACAATGAACATGGTTGTGCACAATCACAGACACCTTGGGGATGGTTCTAGACTTGTGCAGGTTGGGAAGTTTAGGGGTTCTAGTATCTTCCCACTCTTGGAAAGCTGATACTTTTGGGTCCTTTTCTTTAGGTTACAAGAAGGAAGCAAAACACCCTGTCACTTAACTATGCCAGTCATTCTCCTTCTTTCATGGTCACCATTTCAATCTCACTTGTTGATGACTTAGATTCCTGGCTCTCAGGTTACCTGTTTTATTGTCATCCTGTGATGCTTTAGAACCAAACAAACGTCCAATGCTAAGGCTTCTCAGTTCTACAACCACTTCTTTCTTCCTCTTGATCAGTAAATTCCTAATCTTCCTTGGAAGATAACCACTAATAACTTTCTTTTTGATCTCCAACAAACAGGTAATTAGCTCTCTGACTGCAGCCTGCTCCATTTTCAATGTACCTGACTCACACCATTACTACTTATGAAAAACCCTATGGGAATCGTCAGTCCCAAATCCATGTGTCCACTTTCTTCCTTGTTCATCTGGGATTTCATGGTTCATCAATTGAAAACAAAACAATTATTGCCAATCCTCAAACTTATGTCCTTTTTTCTTCTTCATACATCTGATGAAACCTTGATATACAAGCATCCTATTGAATGCCTTCCTCACTACTTATGAGAAATCAGCTCCTATCTGAGCTCTTCACATTCATAGACCCGTGCAGTGTCAGCTTTAACTGCTAGAGTATTGAGAATAGACTCACATAATTGTATGATCTATAGATGTCTATCCCCAATCTACCTTAGCCCTCAAATACACCCAAGCCTATCTCTTCCTACACACTCATTTCTCATATTCTCCATGAATTTATTTTTACTACTTTCTCTCCTATATCTCCATGTAAAATTAGTTATCAAATTTTGTTCTTATGTCTAAAATCACTCAACTCTGTGCTTTTCTTCACTGCTACTGCTCTGGTTCAGTTTCTTCTATGTCTGATATGGACTGTGGAAGCAGCCCACTTGCTGGTTTGATTGCTCCCACCTGGAGTCTTTCCACTCATTCTTCATTTGTACAAAACACCTACCAGATGATATTTTTTACCAGCAACCAAAGTCCCCAGTGAGTTGCCAGCATCCACAGACTTCTTAGCAAAACTTAAAAAAGATTTTTACCATTAGTTTCCTTTCCAGATCTACTCTTACTCCTTTCATCACGCCCCCCTCCCCCACCCCCACCACTTGCCACAGTGCTCACTTCTGTGTTCCTGGAGGGCATTTTGCTTTACTGCTTTCCTGTCATTGCTCATGTTGTTTTCTTTTCTAATGAACTTCATCTATTCTTACCCAACTAAACCTCAAAACACTGAAATATACAGATACATAGGTATATGCATAGATACATATATAGACCCATGCATATACCTCAATACACACACACACACACACACACACACACACACACAGTGTGCTCAAATAAATATCTAATAATCAGCTATGTCTATAAAGATCTTTCCATAGCCTAGCCAACACCTAAATGTTGTTCACACCTAAATGGTTGCAAAAACTAAGGTTGGCTGTTTCTAGTGTGCTTTTCAATTTTGTGTACATATTTGAAGTTTCCTTTAAAAGAAGTGTGAAAAAATTGAGCACATACGCTATAATCTATGAATCAAACTGAAAGTAAACGTCTGCAATTACCAGGTTTACTTTTTCTATTTCTTATTCTGGATGAATGGTGACTTCATTTAGGCTGTTAAGGCATGAACATGTTTTGATTTCCTAAGCCTTGCAAATACCATCAGGAAACTGGATATAAATAAACGATACTTTTATGAATTCAAATATATTATTAAGCTAGACACCCTATAAGCAATTAGTTTTGTAAATAGGAGATTAAACAAAAGTCCAGTGCATGATGACATCTTTTCCTTGTAGACATCTAGTGCTTTGTGGAATGTTGACGGGTAACCCACCCGGAAGTTCTGGGGCTGAGACATCCTTGTTCCAAAAGCCTCCCTTGCCCCCATTGCTCAGAGGAGAGATTCTGTTTTATCTCCACGTGTCTAGATATGCTCACATAAGGCTCCTCCAGCCTGTGGTCTCCAGTCAAAGGCATCTGCAAGGACAAAATGCTGTAGTGGGGAAGGAGAGGCCTTCTGACAAGGCCCCAAGGTCTAAGCTCTACATGGTAATTGTTGCCTTTACAACCTTGTCCATGTCCTTCCCGCCTAGAGTGACCTCTGATGGCTTCTCTCATACACAGTTCTTTTTAAATTCCTAGAAGCCCCCTCTCATCTCCTGGTACTCTTCCCTTTGTCCCCCATGTTTTTCCTCTTCCTGTTTCATCTACTAAGTAGGCCCTTTCCCTATTTGTACTACAGATCTTATGATCTTTAAACAAAAAAAATAACCCCAAAGCTAATGCCACCTCCTCCACAAAGCCATCAGAGATTTCCCAGCCTGGAGCACTCTCTCTTCCCTGTGTTTCATTAGAAGTTTGCTTGTTACCTCTAAGGGTGACATTCTGCCTTGGGTAATAGTTACTTGTAGTTTTTTTTTTTTTCCTTCTGCTTAAGG
>NW_012267257.1:1756851-1777848 GCF_000151885.1 Dipodomys ordii
TGCATGCAAGGCAAGTGCTGTACCACTGAGCCACCTTCCCAGCCCTCCTGGTTCTGTTTTAATTTCAGAGTTTGGCTTTCCTTTTGGTTTTGGGGTTTGAACTCAGAGCCTTGCACTTGCTAGGTAGGCTCACTACCACTTGAGCAATGCCTCTAACCTTTTTTGCTTGTGTTATTTTTTTGAGTAGAGTCTCACTCTCACATTATGCCTACATCAGCCTGGACCACAATTCTAGTTATGTTTCCTGTGTAGCTGGGGTGATGGGTATGTACCACTATACCCAGTGTATTATTGGTTGAAATGAGATATTGCAACCTTTCTTTTTTTTTTTTTTTTACCTTAGGCTGTCCTCTTACCATGATCTGCAAAATCTCTGACTCCTAAGTAGATAGAATTACAGGCATGGGTCACCACACCTAGCCTGGCCCTTTTACTATTTATTACCATTTATATAAATATTAATTTTGATTTCTTGTTGAATTACCTATCTATCCTTCCTCAGAATTCCAATCACACACTTGAAAATTTACCATTCATTCCTCAACAGGGAACTCCCTCTCTCTAGAACCAGATCAAGGTGTTTAGGTACAGAAGAGGTTGAACAAAACTACTTTTCTCTTTGGGAAAATTTTTTCTAGTAAAGCTTGAATGGAAAACCAGAACTAAATGACTATATATTCATTTAACGTTACCCCTGCAAACATCTTTTTTAATAGTGTGATTTATTTTGTTATGCTTATATTTTATATTACTTCTTATTGAATACACTTTAGAAAACAAGACTCATAATTTCAAATAATTAGATGACATTTACATTAGTTTCTTTAAAAAAAAAAACTCGAACCCAAACTTCCATTGTTCAGTATGCAGTGCTCAGTTGCTCTGACTGACCAAAAATTGTGCTGCTTTGGACAAGCATTTTGATGTTGATTTCCCTTTTATCTCTAAAACAAGGTGAAGAAGATGGATAGAGCATTGTTACCCCCTCCTTTGTTTTTCTCCTACTATCCCTTTCCTCCTCCACATCCCCCACTCACTCCACAAGAAATGTACTCATTACCTTACTCATACAACTGTAACCCCTCTGTACAGCATCCTTACAATAAAATAAAATTTAATAAAAGTAGAACAAAAAGATAAATAGAGCACCCTTGACAATGAGCTGACATGTTCTATTTCCACACACTGGGAAGAAATAGCGAGTCAGTTTCTCCTCCCTGGGACTCTCAAGTCCTGTGGGCTTCAGAGCCTCACATATGGCCAAGAATATAAATTACCCGCCTTTGTGTTATATCCTATAACTCACGTAGTGCTGTCAACCTCTATCTTCCTGTTAGGCTTTCACTGGAACTGGTGGACTAGGTATTGTTATGGCAGCCTACATTTAAATATTAGACAGGTTGTTAGTGACTACTAACTTGGATAAGACAGTTCTAGAAACTTATTGATTAATGTCCATTTTCAGCTTATGTTTTATATAATATTGATGGAGAAGAGAGGGCTTAGAAAAGCAGCCGTTATTTCCCGAATATGTTTGAGAATAAAGTATCTTGTTCCTCAGGTGAGAAATGTAACTCAGTGGTAGAGTTCTTGCCTAGCATGTTAAGCCTGGGGTTTGATTCCAGTACCACCAAATAAATAATGCATCAAGAAAAATCTCATTTCTCGCTAGAGGTATGGCTTAGTGGTAGAAAACTTGTTTAGCAAACATCAGACCTAAACTTCAAACTCCAGTAATGCCAAAAACAAAAACCAAGTACAATTTAAAAATCAAATTTCTCAATTAGAAGTGGACATTGAAAATCACAATGCATGCCTATTTAGACAGACTAAACAGAAAGACTAAAAAGCTTGAATAC
Organism: Dipodomys ordii; assembly: GCF_000151885.1. Classification (NCBI taxonomy): domain Eukaryota; kingdom Metazoa; phylum Chordata; class Mammalia; order Rodentia; family Heteromyidae; genus Dipodomys; species Dipodomys ordii. Next base: position 1,758,711 of record NW_012267257.1, read on the forward strand.
TTTTCCTATTTTTCCAAGGGCTTAAAAGATTTAATTCAGAAATTAAGTACTATAGTTCACTGATGTAGTTGGCAAGAAACTTTAGGCTCATGTGAGTTCCAATCAATATAGTTACTTAGCAGATGAATACTCACCCCTTGGATTTCTGTAGTCCTGTTCATATAAATCATATATAGCTTATCAGTAATTCTGTTATACTTATTACATTCTTGTCTTAGCTCTGTATATCATTTGTATAATAACAATTTTTTTTGTTTTAAGGCAGGCTGTTTCAGGAGGCGAAATTTCTCCTACATAACGTAATGCATGTTTGCTGAGATAGTTATCTGAAGTGTGTGGGAAAACTGGGAGAACAAATGAATGATAACCAATTGTCTGTATACACAATTCCACAGTCTCTGATGAAAACATATTTGTGAGGTCCCCTGAAGAGATCCCATGACTGTGATAATTGTCACGTGCCTGTTTATTTTCCTCTTGAGGAACCGATGAGTTAAAAAAAAAAAAGATCACCACTAAACAAAAGCATATCAATAACAGGAAACGGTTGGTGAGAAATACCCTGATGTTCCTGTAAATTCACGTCACTGGATTCCCCAGGGACAAAGGTGCATGAACTGCATGGGTAAATAATTATGATTTAATACGGAGACCTTGCAATGTTGTTTACAGTGAAACAACAAAAAAGAATTGTTTCTAGAGGCACAAATAAGCAAATAATAGAAACACATATCAATATAATCAGGAAGTAGTGATGTTATGTCTAGGTCAGCTACCGAAAACAATTTGTAATCTATCAAAGTATCTCCTTGGCCATTGCAAATGGTATGAGGTGGGCTTCCGGGAGAAAGAGAATCCCTATCCCCAGGGAGATGAGAAGTCGGGGAGAAAATGAAATCTTCGTCTTGCTTCCTGCATCACAACACCTGTCAGCCCATAAGGTTTTATTCCTGTGGATAAGAGAGAAAATGAGCTTTTCCTTCCTATTTCTAAAGGATTTAGTGGGAAGGCCATGTCATCCTTAGAAATGCATGCCTATGGGTATATATACTCTTCTTGCTAAGAACACAAATGAGTAGCTGGGTTCAACATAGTAAGCCCCCCCCCACTGTCTGTCTCTCATAATTGATGTTCTACTTGATAAAACCATATTTCCTATTTCCCTTCAAATGAACTTACCATAAGAAGCATTAAGGCCTTTGTCAAGTAGCCTGCAAAGAAACATCCTATTTTCATTGGGATGGGAAGCTTGGAGAAGTTCCACAGGATGTATCAGAGGAGATCAACATAGATTTCTTACTTGAAGTCCCTCTCTCCCCCTCACCCCCCACCGGGGTAATAGGTTAAAACTTTCAAGGCTTCCTTCTTAGGGTCTAAGCAGTTTTGTAAAATTTTCCCATATATGCAGCTCAAAGTGATTTAATTTTGATTATCAGTACTATCACTTCTATTGTTCTTAAAAGATCCTGTGGTAGGAAGAATAATAGATCCTCCAAATGTCCAGATCCTAATCCCCAGAACCTGTCAACCTTTTACCTTTCATGACAAATGGGACTTGGCAGGTGTGTTCTGCCATTCATTTCAGTAATAGTCCTCTCACTGTTCTAGGCATGGTTGGAGGCAATGTCACATACTGATGATTTTTCATGAGTCAAAACGCCTTACATAGATGCATTTTAGGTTTAGAGAAGTTAGGAAAATTAAGTTAGAGACACAAATAGAAAGTGGTCCTGTGAAGTTAGGTCTCTGTAATCTCATGGCTGTCCTCTCAGAAAATGGGAGTGGGTGGTGGAGTGCTATGCTGGTGCAATTCTGGACAATCTGCTTTCCCCTTTGGAACCCCATTTCCCACCTAGGTAACTCTAGAAGCTTGTAAAATACACAGTATGTTATCCTAACCTCTCTAGCTTGGACCTTCCAGAAATCTTCATGGTCAGACCTAGCTATGCAGGCACTTTCCCTTCCTCCTCAGGATGGAGAGGGAAGCCCTTCTAGGGGCAGAATCTCAGGGTCCTGCCATGCATGGTAAAGTAAACGTCATGGTTTCTCTGTGTGAGTGTGCAGTCCTGTGCAGTCCTGAAGGAAAGTCTTTTGGGTGCAAGCCCTCAGGAAGGCTGACTTAGGAGACTTAAAACTCAACTACATGCTGTGACAACAAAGCTGGGGCGTTAGTTCCGGGACAGGTTACTCAGACAGACAAAGCCAGAGCCAGAGGCAAACATGGTGTTTATGCACATTGTAATCACATGAAACTGAGCTGTGAATGTGAGGACGCTGCTCACAAGCACAGGGGAAGGACAGTAGATTCCTACCTCCAACCTCCAAAGTAGCAAGTGGAACAACATACAATTAAGTGGGGGTGGGTTTGTTTTTTGCATTTGGATTTAATTTGCATTTTTGGTAAAATCTCCATTTGCACTTCACCAACAATAAAAATGATTCCTTTAGGTATAGAATGTGTCTATAAATCTATAAGTAAACACATGGTAGTATGCAAGTGATCACAAATGAACTAACTGAAATATAGCAGACTCTATGGAGAGTTCAAATAGTGTAATTTTTTTTTAGAAAGACAGTTAAAAACCCAACAAAATAAGCACCAGGAAATGGGTACTTGCAAGGGGAGTGGAGCCAAGGAGAGAGGGGTCAAAAAACGAAGGAGGGGGGAAGAATGCAATCAAGAATCCATTGCATAAGTTGAGGGGGTGGGAGGGAAGGGATGGTAGGGGAAAAACAAAGGAGGAGGCAACCATGCTGGATAAGAAATGTACTCATTACCTTGCTCATGTAACTGTAATCCCTCTGTACAGTATTTTCACAATAAAAAACGTATTAAAAAAGAATCTATTGTATATACCACAAAATTAAGAAAAGTAAGGTAAGAGATGGGTGAAGGGGGCTAAAGATGTTGAAGGGGGAGAGGCTGATCTCATTGCATTCATAAACCACTTTGGCAAATGGTACCTCATTTATACAACTACTTAAAGGTAACAGAAAAAAAAGTAGTAGCGGTAATAATTTAAGATCCATAATGACAAAGGAAGATCTCAAATCTTTTGGAAAGCTCCATTCCCACAACAGAATGTTAACATTTAAAGGTCTTTTTGTGAGGTAATGTCTGACCACTCGTAGCAAGTACATCAAGAATGGAAGATTTCCCCATGTGTCGGTCTTTTTTAATTTGTAACAAAGATTTTACAGACATATCAAAAATAAGTAAGTCCTCTTTTGAAACCCAGAACTCATTGTTCAGTATGAGGCTTGAAACATGTAGGAAGAAATAGTATAATTCCTATGATACCTTGCAGTGATGGGTTTGATATCCATTCAGGTTGACTCCAAGAATATAGCTGATCATTTAAAAGCAAAAAAATTTTTTGACACGTTTTAGTGATGTTTTGTGTTGCTTGTTTAATGTAACTAAAATGCCCAAGTTTTCCTCAAGAGATAACTGGGGAACAGTTGGTATTTCTGGGTAGGCCCTTGTGGCAGAGACTACAGGGACTCATCTTTTTTGCCCTCTGTGGTATTTTTAGGGCTGACTCCAGCGAGGTATATATTAGGCCACTTGCCCTAATACACTAAGATAAGGATAGAAGGAGTTGTAAAGAGTACAAGCCAGGCCATGGGAAGAGGAAAAGCAAGAATTTCAGCCCATCTTTGCAGAACAGTCATGATCTTCAGGGTTAAATGGAGGGAGAATTGGAGCCTGGGAGAGAGAGAGGTATGTATAATTAAATAGCCTCCATCAGAGTGTAGCCTGGTTGATCTCTACGTCTGGCTAGATACCAAAAAGACAGCACTAGTGAGGTGACCTGAAAGCTTTCAGACTATGGTCAATGACAGTACCAGTTCCCAGGACAGGGAAGGTCACAGCAGAAAACTCTTCAGGAAAAGGAATGTGTGATGGTCTGACACATTGACCATTTTCTTAGTTTTCCTGTACTTAAGTTATGTTTTTTTAGACTCCAGGCTTGATCTTGCTAGCTCTGGCTTGTACTTCTCTTCAGCTTCCCATCTGGCAACTGAAAGATAAGTCCAAAGATGCAGCATATTTTAGAAAGAGCTGAATGATAGAAAGAGCTGAATATTCTACTGTAAGCACAGACAGTGATGGCTGCTACTGACGATCAGCAGAATTCCTAGGTTCTTCTGGCTAATGGCTGTTGTCAGTATCTCCTAGGCTAGGTAAGAGGACCGGGGATAAGGAGATGGGCCCCAATCTGTAGAGGAGTAGTTCTTGAATGAATCATGTCCTGAAAGCGTATGACCATGAGCTCAGGAGGAAATGAAAGGGCTGGATAAGGCCCATCTTGTTTTCACAGGAACATCTAGTTCTGGGACTTCCTGCATACTTCTGGTGCATTCCTCTTCTCCCTCTGCCCTTCAGCCACCCACTGTCTGAAGGATCTGGATGGGATCTTATTTCCTAACTCTGTAAGTAGTCGTTATGGCCTAAATTGTGTTTTCTCAACATTCAAATAAAAGCCCTAACACCTGGTAACTCAGAAATTGGCCATATTTGGAGACAGGGTATTTAGAGAGGTACTTAAAGTAAAGCCTGATAGTGGGTCTAACTCAGTCCGACCAGTTTACTCATTAAAAGGGGAAACTTGGGAGCACACACAGATACCAGGGATGTGCACATTGAAGAAAGACCTGTGAGGACACAAAGAGCAGGTGTCCATCCACAAGTTAAGAAGAAATCAGACTTGCCTATACCTTGGTCGTGGACATCCAACATCCAGAGCTGTGGAAATACAGTTTTGTGGTTCAAACCATTTCACTTGTGGTTCCTTGTTACAGCAGCCTTAACATCCTAATGAAGCCCTCCCTAATCCGTTAGAGTACACACAACCTAAGTGCAAACTACCCAGTGTAAACTATAGCAGCTACCCCAGAGCAGGCAGTAAGTTGTTGATCATTAACAATCCAGAAAACTTCTGGGCAATAAGAGTCTCTTGGGCCCAATGTTGTCAGCGACTCCTTTAAATTTTTTAAACTTATTTTTGAATTATCTTTAAGTCATTGTACAAAGGGATTTCAATTTAACATGTCAGTTAGGAGTATAATGCATCATTTCCCCTCATCACCCATGCCTTCAAATTACCTGGTTCTATTTTCACATATGTACATGGAATACTATAACTGCACTTGCCCAGTTTTCTTCTCTCTGTTTGTCTGTCCCCTCCCCCATCACCCCCTGTCATGTAAATCACTCTTTAAGTAGGTTATGATTAGATTTGACAGACTGAATTAAAGAAAGTGAGAAATCTGAATCCAATTTACCAAGGATTTCTCTCTGGAAGGGCAAGAGATGCACAGAGCAAAGCATGAACATGAATCATCTAATCACTTGTTACATGTCTAGTATAATCCATGGAATCATGAAGACTCAGATAGGTCAACCAAGCAGGGTAACCAATGCCTGTTCCTCCTGTAACATTTGATCCTTCCTGCTAAATAGGACCTGGGTTGAGTTTAGCGGACAAATTGAGACTCTGGTTGTTTTAATATTCGCTTCCTGAGAACATTGTTCACAATTTCATGGCTCACTGCCCTCTCCCGTTAAAACAATTCAGGCTTTTCATCATCTCTATTTTTAGAAATCACTTTATGTTAAAATATGATTATTTGTCTACTAGATTTCTAAGAACTTGGAGTGGGAGGATAGAATTCACTTTTTTCCCTCTTATTTCCTATGGGTCATGGACTTTGCAAACACATCATTTTTCCCTCATCACTATCTATCAGTGCCATCATTTACATGTAACCAGTAAGAAAAACAATAGCAAAGTTAATAAGTTGAATGAAGTAATTATATAGTCAATGATAATACTAAGATTTGTATACAGACATTATTTTGGTCCAAAGTATGTTACAGTAGGTAAGTGGCCATCTCAATTTATGAATGGTGCATTTTGGTTCATAAAATTCTTTTCAATACTATTTGCTTTAAAAGTGATTTCTTAGCCAGGCGCCTTAGCTCATGCCTATAATCCCAGCCATCAGGAGCCTGAGATCTGAGGATCGAGGTTCAAAGCCAGCCCAGGCAAGAAGATCCATGAGACAAGGGACATTGGAATATTATAGAAATGTATTATTAAAGTATTAAGAGTAACATCGGCCAGTATTTCTACAATAAAAGCATATATATATATATATATATATATATATATATATATAAAGAGCATATGTATATGTATATGTATATACAAATAGTAACATAGGCCCGGTGCTGGTGGCTCATGCCTGTAATCCTAGCTACTCAGGAGGCTGAGATCTAAGGATTGCGGTTCAAAGCCAGCCCGAGCAAGAAAGTCCGTGAGACTCTTATCTCCAATAAACCACTAGAAAACGAGAAATGGCACTGTGGCTCAAGTGGTAGAGCACTCATCTTGAGCTGAAGAGCTGAGGGACAGCGCCCAGGCCCAGAGTTCAAGCCCCAGGACCAACAACAACAATAACAACAAAAAGAGTAACATAGAAGAGGCAGATTTCATCAAAGTATCTTGAAGTACCTTGTATACATGTAAGTAAATATCACAGTGAAACCCCTGTATATACTTATTTTATGCTAATGAACATTTTAATAATGACATATATGTAAATGATGGCCTTGCCAATACTTTGGCCATTTCTGTACTACCACTCTTTTTAGTCTGGGTCTGATGTTTGTTAAGGATAAATGGGGGCTGTCTGAACAATAAATTTCATATCTTTCTTTAAGAACAAGGAAGAGCAAGTTTGTCCATTTACATTCAATCACAAGGCTCCTAGACCTAAATGATGTAACTATTTTGGTTCATAGCTAGTCATCAATCAATGGTTGTACCTAATGGGATCAATTTTGGCTTTCTGTGGCCTTCATCACATTCAGCACTGGCAGTTCCAATTGATCCCTATGGAGAAAAATAGTTTATATTTTTCCCTAATGAATAAATTGCATTTCCAGACATGGAATCTTAGTTTATGTTTGTTCCATTGTGGTTATCAGTGTAAGTATGTCAGAACATATTGTCATTTTCAGACATTTTCAAACACTCATTGTAGGCTTTTCGTAAAGGTTATTTATGGAGGTTATATGTCTGAAAATATTTCCTTTATTGGTCTATAATTATGTCCCAAATCATCTCTACTTTACACTAAAAGGCACCTCCCTCCCCTGCCCTGCAAGGGTATCTGTGAACACTCAAGTCCAACCCTTAGACGAGTGCTTTGATGGTAGTTTATTTATTTATTTTTTTTGAAAGTGATTTCAGGAAGGTGGGAAGAGGGAGAGGAGGAAAACAGTAAAGGAAAAAATCCAACAATATTAACAACAATCCCCCCACCCTAGAATCATTGCTGTTGGCAACTGGGCCTTCCTCCTGCTGAAGACCCTCCAAAGAAATGAAAGAAAATGCACACATCAAGACAATTCCTTTGAAAACTTTTTATTTATCCTCTGCATCCATTCCCTATTATTTGATGTTTCTCCAGGAGGAACAGGTTGCAAACCCTACACCATGCACAGAATGACATACACCTGGGTTGCGCAACTTCCTATGGTACATGAGAAAGTCCTCAGGCAGAAAAGAGAAGGATGGAGTATCTGATGTGTTCATGGTATAGGACTAGCCACTGCAGCTCTGGTGAGCTTGAGGTGGGTTGAGAGAATACAGGTTGGAGAATGACCAGTGTCTATGTCTGATCACTCTGTGATTTTTGAGCCAGAGTATGAAAAGAACAGGGTAGAGTTTGGGTACAAGTTGATTTAGAGAGAGAAGACTGGATGAAGGAGAAAAGAAACATAAGTCGGGATGATATTCCTGCAACGTAGTTGAAGGAAAGCTTCCAGGGTTGGATCTGATGACCCTGGATGATAGAAGGCTCCTGCAGAGAACATGCCTCTCAGCTGGGCTGGACCCTGCCTTGACCTTTTTGGTCTTTCTGAAATCCAGAGATTCCATCAAGACAATGATGGGCCGGGGGACTGAAGACAACTCAGGCTTTTATGGAGATCCCTCCTCAGTCTTACCTCTTCTTTGGTTGCTTTTGGTAAGACTTGACTCACTCATCTCTCATCTTTAGCATGCTTGATTTTTTCCTATTTTGGGCCATCTGTGTATGTGGGGCCCACCTTTCCACATGACTAGGGACCATCCCGCACCTGTGGATGTGGGAAGAGATGCGTGAATAAGAAAGCCAAGGCTCGGCTTCCTTTGTGCTCAAGCACAAGAGCTTAGCTCAGGTAATAATAATCAAAAAAGGCGATCTAATTCTGTCTCTGACACATCATTATCATCAAAGTATTTCCTGAGGAAAAATATGAGGCAAGGTCAACACTCATTGACTTTTCCAAATACCAAACAATTAAATTTTTTCTCCTCTATTTTCACATGAAATGGACCAAGATTGAATTTTTTGCCAATATTCAGTGCTGACTCATTTCTTAGCAATTCATGCTATTTATTCCTTGTTATTCTCTTTGGCTGCAGCTTATCTACCTTCTCCTCTGAGTTCCTGAAGTCTAGATTTTCCCTACCAGGTGACTGACTCAATGCAGAATGGCACAGTTACCTCCTACATGGCTTGTTTCAAGGGCTCAACTTTGAAATGTTGGCTCTATCAATAAAACTTTTGACTCCTATGAAAATGTGACTCACTCTGTCCACTCAGGGCTCGGGCTTCATCCCTTTCCTTCCTTCATTCTGTTAGCCTCATACATTGTGAACTGGTATCATGAAGAATTTCTGTTGGGCGACAGATAGCATGGCTAATTATCATCTTGAGACACTTTTGAGAGTGAAAGCATAAAGCATCGCAAATAGGTAACAGGCACTGATTAAGCTAGAACAGAGGTAAACTAGGACTTCCCTGGGGATTGCAAGTGTAAGGTCAGATGATTATTGTGTGTCCTTTGGCATTCTGTGGCCACAGGCACCCTGACAAGGTCAGCCAAGGCTGTGTCAGGACCGGCAAGCAAGGCCAGTCCGACTGTCATCAGTCAGATCTATAGATGTTTGTTTGTATGTATGTACGTATCCGTGTATCTATGTATCTATCTATATATCTCTCTCTCAAAATAGAATCCATCCTGCTTTAAATATAATTTAAGCTTCACAAAAAGAATCAACAGTCGGCTTCTTTTTTTTGTTTTAGTTGGTCATGGAGCTTGAACTCTCTCTGACCCTGGGCCCTGTCCCTCAGCTCTTCAGCTCTAGGTTAGCACTCTACCACTTGAGCAGCACTTCCAGTTTTCTAAGTAGCTTATTTGAGATAAGAGTCTCACGGATTTTCTTGCCTACGCTGGCTTTGAACCGTGATCCTTAGATCTCAGCATCCGGAGTAGCAAGAATTACAGACATGAGCCACCAGCACCCAGCAAAATGCAGCTTCTTAGTACTAATAATTTACATGCAGAATAGAGAGTTCTTAGATCAGATCAGTGTAATTAAAAGTTAGAGGCAAGAATTTGGGTTTTATTGTCTTACTCAGGTCTTTTCTGTGGTTTTGTTTCAACTTTTGTCTTTTGAGCACCAGATTGGTTTTCCTTCAGGACTATGTTTGTTGGCTTTCCATGACTATCATAGAATGCATGAGACAATAAACTTATAAAGAAAAAAAGTTTATTTTGGTGGGCTGGGAAGGTGGCTCAGTGGTAGAGCGCTTGCCTTGCATGCCTGAGGCCCTGAGTTCGACTCCTCAGCACCACATAAGCAAAAAGAAAAAAGCCGGAAGTGGCACTGTGGCTCAAGTGGTAGAGTGCTAGCCTTGAGCTGAAGAGCTGAGGGACAGTGCCCAGGCCCAGAGTTCAGGCCCTACCACCGGACCCCCCCAAAAAATAAATAAATAAAATAAAAGTTTATTTTGGCTCATAATTTTAGTGGTTTCAGTCTAGGGCTGGTCAGACTTATTGAGTTGGACCTGTAGTAAGATAGTATATCATATCTGAAGCTGTTCATGGTAGAGAAAAAAAAAGAGAGAGAACAAGGTTCCACAGTCCCCTGAGAGGGCACACAGTGACTGAATGTACTGTCTCTAGGCCTCACCTCATAAAGCAACCTCCCAGTAATAATTGGGTGGAGACCGAGTCTTTAAAACATGGTTTTCAGTGGGTATTCTAGTCCAAATGATAGCAAGGCTATACAAAGGCAAATGCAACAAAACAGTTAGATTTAATCTTACGTTTCAGGAGAAGTAGAGAATACTTAGTTGTAGAGATTTTCTTATCGCTGCATGACAGTGTAGAGCGTGGTGGGCTATGCTGTAGTGTCCATCTACAGCAACCGTCACTCCCTTCTTTCCTGAATTTTCCATGATGTTTCATCCATCAGGAAAGCTTGATCCCCTTGAACTTGGGATTCCCTTGTAACTTACTTTGAATAGTAGGAATTTACCAGTTGAAGGTCTGCTCTTAAGGAGCTTGGGCAGCTTTGACTTTCCCTATTGCCCTTTACAGCCAGACTCCATGCTGTGAAGAAGCCAAGGCTGGGCCATGGCTGGAGGAATCAGAAGAGTGGAAAGGAGGAGGACACATAAAAGGATGCTGAGGGGCCAGACACGTGAACAGTGCAGACCTTGGAGCTTCAACAGATTGCTGACAACTGAATCAATAACCCCAGCCAATGCCTTGTGGAAGAGAATTGCTCAAGTCCTAAGTTAATAATTGCCTCCACTGAATGATGAGAAAGTATATAATATTGTTTATTTTAGCCTCTCATTTGGAAGTGGTTTCCTACTGAGTAAGGAAGTTTCCTGCAAAACAGGCTATCCCTCAGTAGCCTCTGAAGAAAAGCCAGCCTGACATATTCTTGATATTAACTCCCACCCCTTTCCCCTTCACACCGTAATGAGGACAAAGTTTACCAAAGCCAAGCAAAGCTGCAAGGAAGTAGTTTTCAAAATGGAACCCTTGGCACTATAGACCTATTCCATTTTACTCTTTTCAACTAGAAGCCTTTGATGACACCATTTGAGTGAATTCAATTGGAAAAAAATCCTTTCTGGGGCTGGGAATATGGCTTAGTAGTAAAGTGCTTGCCTAACATTCATGAAGCCCTGGGTTCGAGTCTTCAGTATCACATAAACAGAAAAAGCCAGAAGTGGCACTGTGGCTCAAGTGGTAGAGTGGCTAGCCTTGAGCAAAAGAAGCTCAGGGATAGTGCCCAGGCCCTGAGTTCAAGGCCCATGACTGGCAAAAAAGTCCTTTCTTTGCACCAGGATCTCCAAAGCAGTCTCAGCCCTGGGCGTGGGAATGTGCTAATGGATCATAAACTCTAGTAAAAGCCAGAGAGGAAATTAAACTAGGATGAGTGTTGTAAATAAGGATGTTCAGGGAGCAAATACTGGGAAAGTATCTCTGAAGAAGCAAACTTTAGGTTGAGACTGGATGAGGACTAGAACTCAGCCAGGATAAAGGAGGGTGGAGATAGCCAGGCAGAGATTGTGTGTCTAAGAGAGTGAGCCCAGCTGTCAGATCTGGGTCATCTGTTGTCACACAATCTTTCATAGTGCCACATACAGCTATGTCCTGGTACTCCTTGTTTTCACTTTCCTTCCAGAACCAAGGCCTAGTCAATGGTTGTGGGGGTGTTTCCTTTCTTTCTAGTGCAGTTCTCTTTTCTTCCCAAATCTAGCATCTGTTTACTTGAGTTACTGTGTTTCCTTTACTTCTTTACATATAAGAGTCGTTGCATGGCAGTGCTATTGTAGATGGCGAGGGTTAAGCCTTTTTCTCTAATGAAGTCTTGGGAGGTCATCTTATGGGTAGATACACTGGTGAGAGGGCAATTATATCCCATCCATTTGACTCTACCACTACTGGCATTCCAATTTGCAAAGCCAATGGGTAGGCATTAGCAATGAAACCTGGCTGGCTACTTAGACACTGAGTCTGACAACTGGATTTGGAGTGCCCTGGGCAGTTCACTACACAGCTCTCTTTCGATGAATAAGTTTTCCAGGGACTCAATGGTGGGCTAGCTGAAATAATCTTGTGGGTTTGGATAGAGGGCAATGAACCACAGTTTATGATTCAAGACACATGGTCACCTTGACTATGTGATCAAATTTCCAGGCAAATAACTAGAACGGTCTTAGGGGAAAGCCAGGTGAAACAAGAGAGTCCCTGCTCCATCAAGTAACATGAACATGCAGTCTGCTGCTCAGCTCTGGGGCAGCTGGCACTCCTGGAGAAAGAACACTGAGCTTTTGATGGCACCAAGGTACAGTTTAATAATCTCTTAACATGGTCCAATGAATTAACTCATGTTCTGGTTACAGTTCATATCTGGAGAGCAATCTGATGCCTGCTTTATTTTATTGGAATCTCTTTCACCAGGTGGTGCAATCGGCTATGATTGTAAAACAGTAATCTCAGATTTTGCTTTCACAAGCAAAACTACCAGATCCTCAGCAATACCCATTGCCACAAGATTGAAAACTAAATGTCTAGTTTTTCCAGGGTATCTAGGAGTTACTCTCTCTCCATAATAGTTAATCAACTGTCCTTCAGCTCCATCACCATGGATGAGGCTTCCTATCACTGGGTTACAAGGCTGCTTGGTGTCTGAGTCAAAGATGGGTTGACAAGTCAGAAGATAAGTTTATTCTCCAGCTCAGCTGTGTGCTGCCAAACCTCTGTGTGCTCAAGATGGAATCATGGCCCTTTCTCTTCTCTGTGTTTGTAACCTGGGCAATCACACAGTTACTATCCTGAATAGGGTCAGTAATTCAAAATTCATTCAGCAAATATTTACTAGTTGATCCCTACACACACACACACACACACACACACACACACACACACACACACACCTGTCTTCACTGAGTTGATATGGCTGTTGTAGGCTACTCACAACTGAACCAAATGTTGAGGGCTAAAAAGAAAAGCTAAGGAGGGAGAAGTAGAGATAGACTACTATCATCTTAAAGAGAAGGGTTAGAGAAGGTCTCTAGGAAAAAGGAGGTTGAGCAAAGTCCTTAAGAAAGGAAGGAAGTCTTAAGTCTTAATTGAAGGCAGGAATGTTATTGGCAGAGAATACAGTGAGGGCAAAGCCCTGCGTTGGGGTGAGCCCCGCAGCATGTTGGCCCAGCCAGGAAGCTGCTGTTTTTCTCCACTCTGTTCTATCTTCATTCAACACTAGATTCAAGTCTTCAACTATTATCTTGTCTGGTATAGAAAAGTGGGACATGAATGTGTTAGTAAATTTTAACCCACACCTTTTCAAATCCTTGATAGCTGTTAAGCCTTTTAAAAAATACAATTAATTTTTTTTCTGAGCATAGTGATGCATGCTTGTAGTCCTAACACTTGGAAGGCTGAGACAGGATGATTTTGCATTCAAGGTCAGCCTGAGCTACATAACAAGACCTTATCTCAAAAAAAAAAAAGAAAAAGTAAAAAGAGAAAAATCATCTACCCCCTCCTTTAAAGACAATCAAATAGGATTTTTTTTTGCTTTTCTTATTCCTTTAAAAGAGACCAGTAAATTTCAAAGTACTTATTATATATACAACATATCTCTGGGCTGGAAAATTGGAGATACAACTAAGATATAGCATTGATCTCTGTGTTAAGAGCCTTAGAATGGAGTGAGAGAGACTGAATTTGTATGTGAAACAATTAGAGCAATATAACTGCAAGAGAGAACCTAAGAAACACTCATTTTCCAAATGATCATTGGGAATAATAAGAAGATCACAGAACTTGTGCTGAACACCAAAGACTGAACAGTGAGGCATGGGTGGGAAGCGGATCAGAAAGCTCCAGTCTCTTTTCTTTCTCTGTTACAGTCTTGTTTCTCACTGAGCATCTCATTTGTCAAGTGCTGTACTGTTTGTGACGGTTTAGTGTCATCAAATAATGGATTGAACATATCTCTAATCTTCTTTGGAAGCTGAGATCTGAAGACTGAGCTTTTAAGTCAGATAGGGCAGGAAAGTCTGAGACTCAGTTCTCTAATGAACCAGCAAAATCTGGAAGTGGAGAGGGATCAAGTGGTAGAGTATGCCAGCCTTCAGGGGAATAATTTAGGGACAGCACCTAGGCCCTGGCTTAGGAGTGTGCGTGCATGCGCGTGCGTGTGCATGCATGCATGCGCGCGCGCACACACACACACATACACACACACACATATACACACACTTCATTTTAGAACCTCCTTAATCCCTCTACAGAAGCCCTCTGCAGTACTTGGGAGTCCCCCCCTCATTTTCTACTACCCCTTGTCAAAGTAGGATCTGTGTGCACTATCAAAATCTAATCAATAAATGAAGGTCATCTATCAGTTTTTCTTTCCCCTCTGGGAGTTTCAAATGACCGACTAAAGCTAAAATTTCTCCCAAGTAAACCTAACAGCTCAGGTTTCCACTTTCAAGCCAGGAGATTCCGATTATGCAATTCATTCCCACTATTTTTCTCATCTCTCACTGGAATGTTCATCTTAAGCAATCCTCTCTTCTGCAAAAATATACAGGGCATTTTGAACACAATATTTCTTTTTATTTCATTTGGCTGGTAAAGGGAGCTTTGTACAAGAGAACTGAGAGTTTATCAATTAAATCTTGTTTAATCCCACTTGAGTTTAAGGAGACTAGATTATTATTTCCCTTTCTTTCCCTAGAAGTGAGATCAAAATTCAGTTTTGGTCAGTAGAGCTTGCTTTTCATAGGATTAGGCCCAAAGACGCTTCTCAGTAGCAGAAAGCTATTTTCATAAAACCTAATGGTGCCCTCAAGTGGTCACCCCACTTCAATCTCCAAAATCTAATGGTACCTTTCTCTAGCCTGGTTTCTCGGATGCTGGAGATATTTTGCAAAGATATGGTGATTAGGAAGTTTATTGTTATCATTGTTTCTTTTATTGTTATTATTGTTGTTGTTTTTGTTGTTTCTTTTATTGTTATTATTGTTGTTGTTTTTGTTGTTGGGGATTGAACCCGGGACCTTGAGCATGGTGAATATGTGCTCTAACACTGAGCAACGCCTCTAGCCCTTTAAAGTTTATTATTCTTTTAAGCTTTCAGTTGACTTGCAATTCCTGGATCACAGAAGATGGTTCTAGCTGTATGCTGCCATATGAGACTAAGATGCACACTGATGTTATAATGTCATAACGTTCATGAATGAATGCTATGAGCTGAATGGATGATTTCTCAGAGCCCTCATGAGACTGGGAGGCCACTTAGAATCAATGATTTCAGCTGAGTCGATGTTTGAACAAGGGAAGGGACTTGTAACAAGTAGATGCTTTGAAACTGTGTCTTGGCCTTCTCTCTCTTACACATGCATTTTAAAGAAGGCACAGTGATTTATATGTTACAAGATAATAAATGGTGCTTGATTTTTAAAGTTTGCTGTACAGTGTCAGTGGATGAATTACTGGTGGGATAAATGGACCACTTTGGATATTATTTCTCAGGATTGACATTGAATATTAAATCTTTCAAACATCGCAGGTAGATGGACTCATAGCTTCCCACAGGCTGGCAAACCATTCAGCAGACTTCACATTCCCTTACACAGTAGGAGAAAGGCAGCTGATGGCAGAAACAGGGTAGCCAAGGGCTGTGGCTGGATAGTCCAATATCTGTGTGTGTGGGGGGGGTAATGTGCTCTCATGTGCACGTGTTGGTCCTGGGGCCTGAACTCAAGGTCTGTCCCTGAGTTTTTTTTTTGCTCAAGGATAGCATTCTACCACTTGAGGCACAGCTGTACCTCTGGATTTTTGGTGGTTAACTGGAGATAACAGTCTCATAGACTTCCTGCCAGGATTGGCTTTGAACTAGGATCCTCAGATCTCAACCTCCTGAGTAGTTAGGATTCTAGGCATGAACCACTGGCACCTAGCAGGATGTCCAATATCGTTTGCATGGTTGTTTTATTAATCCTTGACTCAAAGAATCAGATCCCTTGGAGACCAGGAAGTGTTCATAGAACCAACTAGGCCTAGGGTTCATTTTGGGGTCTGGGAGATAAATTGTTCCACACAGTGTCAATCAGGAGAATCACCTGGAATGAATCTCATGCTTAGTATGGGAGCAATGCACCTTCTCCTTTTTATTCTTCTCTTGTCACATAAATTGATTCTGTAAAGATAAAAACGGCCTAGAAGATTGGAGGAATCCTATCATGAAGGACAAAGTCTTCCTTGGGGCTGCTATGAATACGTGCTGAGTAGGGGGTGAAGGGACAACTCTCAGGAAAGGCAGGACATGCCTGCTATCTTTCCAGACTGTGTGAAGACACCTGGGGACAGGATTTATTGAGATTAAGGCTCATGACTCATGCTGGCCACTGGAGGGCGCCCCTCTACAGTCATCACTGTCAGAAAGCCCAGAGCAAATTCTAACCTTGTGGATAGATGGCAGCTTTCTATGTATAGTATAGCAAGGGTTCTCAACCACTACAAGGTTGGTACTTTGGGCTAGATAATCTTTGTGGCAAAGCTGCTCTCTTCATTATTGCAGAGCGTTACAGTATATCTGGCAACCGTCATTGGATTCTAGTACTTGGTAACTCTGTGACTGTGACAACAAATATCTTGACGTTGCTTAGTGACCTCTATGGAGGCAAAGTTGCCCTTGATTGACAACTGCTGGTATGTAGTATGTAGGCTTTAGCCTCAGTCATTCTATTGTTAAAAGGTTCAAAGGCCTTTTCCCAAAAGATTCTTGTGTAAGATCAATGGACCAAAGCATTAAAAGACAACATTCCCCAGTCATTTCTCAGTTAAGTCTCAGATGCAGGGTTCTCCCCAACCCCAGACTATCAGGGCCCTATCAGGCCCTCTTCAGAGCATTCTGCAAGTGTGCAGACCACAGGAGGCAGGACATTTTTGTAATCTTATTTACACAGAAGTTTGAATTATCTGGGTGACTGAATACATCACCATGCTGAAGTCCATGCATATTTAAATGAAGGAACATGCAATAAGAGACAGTGCTTTATATTTAGCAACTGAGCCTCTAAGGGCAGAATAATAGGCATTATGGAGTCTGTTAATAGGGGTGTTAATTAACAGAGGTGTAATAGCATTTATTGACTGAGGAAACTGAGAGAAAACTTCTTATCACACTATCCTTGACATTAGCCTCTAACCTTCACACCTCTGTCCAGATAGATCCCTGCAACAAAGTCTGAGCTCATGCTAAAAAGCAAATACATCTTACAATCTGCCTTCTTCAAATTCACCCTTAAACAGTCTACTGTGAGTCCAAAAGTCATTGAATAAACAATTGCATGGATGAGTATAGGTGAAACAGAAATGAGTATTTGTGAAGCATACACTTTGCAAGGTACCATGAGGTTGTCTAGATTATTAGACATAATTTTACAAGTAACAAAACAACTGTCCAGCAGGATATGAGGAGAGCTGAAGGGAGCGCAGGTGGATGGGAGGGAGTGGGGGCGGGGGAGAGATGACCTCCACAACACAGTTGGAGGACAGTCACTGGGGGACTAAGGAGAGGAGGGGCATTCCTGGCCAGCTTTTCTCGGGTCCTTACCAGGAAGCTGCTGTGGCTCCGCTACAGAGCCGGGACTGTGCGCCAGACTTTCATGTCTCTCTGGAGCATGCAAAACCTCCAGCTTGCCCTGAAACCACATTTCAGCTTCTGGTCACACTGCTTGCCTTCACATTCTCGGTGGTTTCTGAGAACTGCTTCGTGGAGGGCAAATGAACCAAGCTATGGTTCATTCATTAATGAGCCACAGAGATGGGGGGAGGGGCTCCAGGAAGTACACAGATGTTGCCTAGTTTTCTTAATCTCTCCCAATAGTGTCTGTGTGTGTGTGTGTGCATGTATGAAAGAGAGACAGAGACAGAGATAGTGACAGAGACAGAGAAACAGACAGAAACAGAAATAGAGAAAAGGGAAGAAGATGAGAACCCCCATTTGAACTGCAGAGATTTAGTGGTATATTATCTATGCATTAACTTATTTAAAGTATGATTTGCACATGAGCATAAATGTTAGCTATTCTGGTGGTGAAAACAAAAGGAAAGTGAGCATATAGGATAATGGGTATGTTATCTTGTTTGGCTGTAGTCATCCTTTGCCTGTGAGTATGATTATCAAAATAAGTATAATTAAAGCTTCGTTTCGAATGCCTTAAATACATACATTAACACCTCTGCCCATAATTTGTGTAAATGGTGTGATTTTGTTGGGCAAATCAACTCTAATTTTCATCCTAGGGGGTACTGAACAATCTTGGAAATTCATGGTGCTATTAACCAGCTATGCAGAATCTTAAACCATGACTTAAACCTCAACATTTTTTGCTACTTGTCAATTTCTAGGCACTAATTGAAATAAGATCTAAGATAGATTTTGACAAATGCAAGAGATGGCTGGTATAATTTTAAGTGGTGAAATTCATGGAATGAGGGAGGGCTTCAGAGTTCAGTACTGTTCTTTAATGCATATGAATTGTGAACAAGGCATACATATTCCAGAAAGCCCAAGAGTATAGCAGCTTGAAATCCCCTGGGGCTGCTGTCACTGGCTCCATGGAGGTTTTTGTCCCCTAACTTGTCTACCATGATGGGAACTCACTTACCCTGGAATGGGTGTTTTGGTAGTTGTGTGGCCAAGGAGAGGGGGACCTCTTCTGTTAGTCAAGACC
Organism: Dipodomys ordii; assembly: GCF_000151885.1. Lineage (NCBI taxonomy): Eukaryota > Metazoa > Chordata > Mammalia > Rodentia > Heteromyidae > Dipodomys > Dipodomys ordii. The sequence goes on from NW_012267257.1 coordinate 1,777,326, forward strand.
GTGAGGCTGAATTGTGACTCTGGTAGAACTGATAATGCTTTGCATTTGGCAGTGAGATTGCAGTGAAAGAAATGTCTAACCTCGGCCCCTTAGGACTGCTAGAGAATCAGATCCTGATATCTACCTTGAGTCTAAAAGTCACTGAATTGTCAAATGGAAGCAAAGCCCTTTGCTGAAACAGTGTAAGAAACCCTTTGGTGGTAGCACTAGAGATGTGATAATGAAGAGAGTTTGTTCAAGAATCTCATTGGAGAATTCAGGCTTCCTGAAGGGGGAGGGGATTCCCCCACATTCTGGGAGACATCTAGGTGATAGAGTAACCTATGTTTAGGGAGGATCTTTTTTTTTTTTGATATTTCCATCCCCTGCTTATTTATTTATTTTTCATTTTTTTAATTTTATTTTATTTGTGAACATACTGTACAGAGGAGTTACAATTACATGGGCAGGATAATGCGTACATTTCTTACCAAGCATTGCAGCCTCCTCCTTTGTTTACCCTTCACATCCCTTCCCAGCCTCC
>NW_012267257.1:1778918-1793358 GCF_000151885.1 Dipodomys ordii
CTCCTCCTCCTCCTCCTCCTCCTCCTCCTTCTTCTTCTTCTTCTTCGTCGGTCACGGACCTTGAACTCTGGGCCTGGGCGCTGTCCCTCAGTTCTTCAGCTCAAGGTGAGCACTCTACCACTTGAGTCACAGTACTGCTTCTGGTTTTCTGGTGGTTAATGGAGATAAGACTCTCATGGACTTTCCTGCTTGGGTTGGCTTTGAACCACGATCCTCAGATCCTCAGATCCTCAGCTCTCAGCCTCCTGATTACAGTGCTTAGCTCAGATCCATTTCTTGATCAAATATTTATTGCATACTTGTTATGTATTAGCTATTGTATGCTGCGTACACAAGCCAGTGATAGCTATGATGGTTTAGGAGAGTTGAAGAGAAGCAGATTGATTTGGGTTTATTTAGATGTAGAGCTGACAGAATTCTGGGCGTAGGGGAAATAGGATTGAGTGTCAATTCTCAACCTTTGGACCTGAACCACTGCATAGAGATGAAGTACTATTACAAAGATGAGGGAAATGAGAGAAAAATCAGGCTTCAATTTTTGTTGTGTTAATTTTGACATCCAAGAGAAGATAGCTTATCTTAGTCTGGCCTGCCATAAAATGATGGCATAGATTGGGTGACTTAAATAACAAACATTCATTTCTTATATATCTGAAAACTGGGAATCTAATATCTCGATATCTGCACCTCCAATGTCAGGTGGGGACTTGCTTCCTGATACAAGCTTCCTGGTCTTTTTTATCTTTTTTTCCCCCTTCTGTCAGTTGTGACTCTTGAACTCAGGGCTGGGGCTCTACCACTTTGAGCAAAAGCACCACTTCTGGTTTTTGTAGCTAATTGGAGATAAAAGTCTCACAGCCTTTCCTGCCCTGGCCGGCTTCAAACCACGATCCTCAGATTTCAGCCTTGTGAATAGTTAGGATTACAGGCATGAGCCACCAGCACCTGGTTCTTTCTGATCTTCTCAAAAGGCCATGGACCTTACTTGACTTATTTATCCTCCAAAGGTTCTCACACTTATGAATTAGGAAAAGGGGAACAAAATTTAATTTGTAACAAGTAAGGCTTAAACCAGGGAGAATGTCAGAACTAGAGGTATGAATTTAGGTGCACTTCATACTATGAGGTGCAAAAGCATTTTCAGATGGGGAGAAAAGAGCTGGCAGATCTGAGCGGTAGGACACAGAAACATGTGGAAGTCATTTAGAGGACTGGAACCAGCAAAGCAGAACAGACCAGCGCAGTTCTGGGAGTGGTTGGCTCACCAGAAACTTGCACTTTGTGGAAGCCAAGACAGAAAAGGATTTCAAGGAAGAAGCTTGAATACTACTGAAGGTAGAGTAAAAGAGGAATAGACATGCCATGGAATCTGGTGACCTTAATAAAAACAGGTGCAGAGAAACAGGGGTAAGGAGACACAAGAAGGCTGGTGGATTGGAGTGTGAGAGACAGGAAGAAGATATAGAAGATAACACCTTGCAAACATGTTCTGGTAGAGAAGGTGGTTTGTTGGGCTTGGGGGAAAGATGGGATTTAGAGCAAAGACTTGGGTTCTAGGATTAGTGTCAGTTGCAATGATTGAGCAACTAGAGTTCTCGATCTCATTTTTATTTTCTTCAGTTGCAAAAGAGGGTTGACGGACAGTCTACTCCACCAAATTCTTTGTTCTTATTTTGGTCTTCGTATATTTGTGTTTCTTTTCTGTTATTTATCTCAGAGAACCGAGTGTAGTTTGTCTTCCCAACAGATTGTCTTGAGGGGAAAAGAGGTAATTCACCTATTTATAAAGTAAGAGATGAGATAGTTATTTTCTTAGAATATCTTCCCCATGTGTATGAAGACTGGTCAAAATTCGAAAAGAGACACTGGATTGATATTCTTAGCATTCACATATTCATCTAGCAATGTCCTTCTGCAAGACCCCTGCACTTCTCTTTATGTGAGAAGTAATTCTTAGGTGATCGCAGGAGGTGGTGTCTTGGGTTGAATCAGTACATGAAAGTCTGTAACTCTCATATGTTAAGATTCTAGGACATTGTTAGATATTGGTGGCTCCTGTCTATAATCCTAGCTACTCAGGAGGTGAGCTATGAGAACTGTGATTTAAAGCCAGCCCCAGCAGGGAAGTTTGTGAGACTCTTAACTCCAGTTAATACCAAAAAGCTGCAAGTGGAGCCGTGGCTCAAATAGTAGATCACTGTGGTTTTTTTTTTTCCCTCAAGGACAGTGTCCAGGCCTAGAACTGGCACCAAATAACAAACAACCAAAATGAATCCAGGGTGTTCATTGACATTGGAGGCATTTTTCATCCACCCCTTCCCAAGTGTAGTCTTTAGTGTAGGTTCTCAGCCATGTTTTTCTTTGGTGTGGAGGAATGAATGAGAAGGAAGTGATAGAAGGTCACAGGGAGCTGCAGGTCACACAAGGCCACCAAGGCCACTGTGAGGTCTTTGGCTTTTCCTCGGGGAAATGCCTAAAATCACAAGCTCGTCTGGTTTTCTTACTTGTGTGAACAAAAAGCAGCATGAAGAGATACCATTTTATTATGTTATTTAGTTACCACTACTTTAAAAATACAAATTTCAACCAGTTGTGATGGTACATGCTTTTAATCCCAGCACTCAGGAGGCTGCGGTGTGAAGATCACAAGCTCTCGGTCACCTTGGTCTACAAAGCAAGACCCTGTCCTCCCCCCCCCAAAAAAAATCTTGACTTTCTAGCCTTCTACTTCAGGTGCTTATAATCTCTCTTTTCCTCTCCCTATTTCTTCTACCTTTCCTTCTTTATTTTTTCTCAGCACTCAAACATGGTAGAGGGAAAACAAAGGAGGAGGTAACAATGCACACTATGAAATGTACTCATTACCCTACTCATGTAACTGTAACCTCTCTGTACTATATATATATATATATATATATATATATATATATATATATATCTTGAGTGGCCACCTGTCTCAGGGGTCTTGGTAGTGTACATTTCTGCTGAAATCTCACTCATTTGTGGGGTGAGGGTAGGACTGTGTAAATTGCACAGGAGGAAAGCAAAACAGTAGTAAATGGTTCTTGGGAAAGCAGAGTTCAATAATTTTGTAGTTCCAAGAGAGTCTCAAATAGTTTCCTGTGGCTTCTTGCATTTCTTTAACTAGAAGGCGGTTTTGTGTTAGACTTGCAAGTTCAGCAGAACTGTTTCTTCCCCTAATGAAGCCTGGTGCCTGCTGCTATTCTGTCTGAGCCCCAGGCTCAGTGGGGAAAATGGTGGAGGAGGTGCCCTTCCTGAGAAGTTCACATATTAAATGGTTCTAAACTCCCTTGGAACACTGGGGCTGGGCACAGGGCTTCCATGTGGGGCCATATAAATAGTGTGGGTGAATTTGTGGGGAGCAGTTTCCCACTCAGAGCTGCCTATGTGGGTCCCCCTCATTGCTTGGTGGGTGGCTTCACACCACAGCCTGGTGGAGGGTCAGTTCTGAATGAAGCTAAGTGGGGGATGGGTTAGTAAGAAGCTGAGGATTCGCCAATTGCCATTCTAAGAATTCCTATTGGCTAAGACTTACAAGCTATTCTTGTGTGTTCTGTGTTATGGAGAAGGTTCTGTAACAGTTCAGTTGTGATAGCCAAAATGCGCACGGCATCATGAAATATCAGAGAGCAACTAACACCATTGTCTTTTGTTGAATCAAGTTTTTGAAATTCTGATGGTGGTGTGGCCCTCTGGATCTCACCAAGTCATATGATATCAAAATTGTTCACATTCCATCAGTGGCAGGCGATTCATCACTGACAGTAAAGCAAGAAGCCATAACCAGGTAAGACATGAAGGTTTTTGAAGTTGAATTCCTTACATGTGTAACATACCATCAACTGCCAGCAATCTTGCACTCCCTTATGTACCCTTTGTCAATTGACTTCTGTCCTTGTCCTCTCAAGAAACGCTTCTCAAGGCATGAGAGTGATCAGAGATCTCCCATCTCCTTAAAAGCCCCTGGTTCTTCTCATGTCTCTGACTATATTCCAGCCTTCTGGTGAGAGGAATCCCCTGATCTAGTCCAAGTTCAGCTTGCTTCTAAATAATAAATTGTTATTATTCTGATCTCTGGATTCTGGAAGTGGCTGAAGGGAAAATCTGTTAGCTGTCCCCATAACATTGTTCAGTAAGCAGAAAGGGCTGAATAATAGTTTGTGGTCTTTCTCTTTGTGATACTCCTTCACTTACCATTCACACTAGTAGTTATATTTATGCGTGGGAATCTCATTTCCACAAAGGTCTCCACCTTTTGGAACCCAAAAGCTACATACACTGATAACACAGTATATTTCTTCCCACTGTATCCCTTTCTGAGACAAGGCAGTAGAAAGCAGAGGGGAAAGAGTAGATTCTGCTCCAGATCAAAAGAGATTAGGAGAGAGAGAGAGAGAGAGAGTGTGTGTGTGTGTATGTGTGTGTGTGTGTGTGTTTGGTTTACAGGGTGAAAGGAAGGAGGTTTTGAAACTCTTTAAGAGCTGTTCCTTAGGAGGTTGATAAACACCTTACTGCCAGGTGAGTAGACCTGGCCAAAGGTGTTGGGGTAATCTTTGGGGCTAAACCACAGTCACATCAGAGAGAACCTTTCCCTGCCTGTGATCTGGGACAAAACTCATGATTCCTTCTGGATTGCCAGTGAGGACTTGGCTCTTACTGAGCAGACACCAGTGAGGCGATGAAAGAAGATCCTAGGCTGGTCCTCAGAGCGTTTTATGTTTGTATAAACGTCTCTTACAGTGCTTAGTGGACTCAGAAGCTCAAGAATAGGCAGATAGCTGGACATATAATGAAGTGCTGCTAATGTTAGAGAACCCCTGTGTGGAGTAGATGGGGGTGAACTCAATAAAATTGAGAAGTGACACATGGTTCTGATGTCCTGAGATGCTACCCTTCTTCTCAGAACTCACTGTTCTTGTTGTTCCCAGAAGGACAGCTAGCAGCACCAGACCTTCCAGGCCTCTTGACTCTGGACCCTCTTACACCTGCCCTGGTACACTCTTTACAGTCCAGCTAAATACATAAATACATACAATGTGTTTGTTTCTTTCCTGTTTGTCATTTATGCCTTTAGCTCTAGGTGAAGCCCTTTGAGTGAGATTCTGTTCCTGTCAAGCAAAGTGGAAGAATATTTTTAGATGAAATCAATCTGTACATTTCCTCACACCCAGCTATTTCTTTTTCCAGTTGTTCTTTTTTGAATATATATTTTTTATTGTAAAGATACTATACAGAGGGATTACAATCACAGGAGCAAGGTAATGAGTCTATTTCCTATAGAGCATTCTTCCACCCACCTTTGTTTTTCCCTACTATCTCTTCCTTCTCCACCTCCCCAACTCCTCCCTCCCCTACCCACCCCACCACAAAGTTGTAGAGTTCAACATACTGTTTCAATATACTGTCTTGTATATCTCATTAATACAATGGGTCATCCTGTATCCTTATTTCAGCATTTTGTTATTTCCCTTCCCCTCCCCAAATTAGAAAAATGCATATACAAGATGCAGAACACCAGAATTACACTGACATCAGGGGTTGTACCATGGAGGAGGAACATACAAAAGAAACAAAAAAAATCACACAGTACATTATCAGTACACTAAAAAGAACAGCAACAAATATAAAACCTCTGTGTCCCTATCTTGGGGTTCATTTCATTTTGCATCAGGTTATATGGTCATATGTACATAATTTTTGACCTATTCTGCTTGTCCCAGACATATACTAGTTATTGCAGGTAAGAGAAACCATGGGACCTATGTTTCTTTGAGTCTGGCTTGCTTCACTTTATACACACACACACACATACACACACACGTATATATCTATATCTATATATATATCTATATGTATATTTCCAAGTCTTTCCATTTCCTAACAAATGAGGCATGTTCATTCTTTCTGACGGAGGCATAGAATTGCATTGTTTATATATACCACATTTTCTTGATCCATTCATCTACTGAGGGACATCTGGGTTAGTTCCAGTTCTTAGCTATGGTGAATAATGCTGCGATAAACATAGTTGTGCTGGTAGCCTTAGTATGGCCTTGTTTGTGACTGTTTGCCTAAAAGTGAGATTTCTGGGTCATAGGGGAGCTCTATGTGTAGTCTTTTGAGGAACCTCCATACTGCTTTCCAAAGTGGTTGAACAAGTTTACACTCCCACCAACAATGCAGTAGGGTTCCCTTTTGGCTTCCAGTTGTTTTTGCATGTCTTTGAGCATCATTCTTCAAGGAAGGCACTGGGAATAGCTGACCATCCAAATGTTGGTTGCTGTCATGGGTCAAGATAATGGGGATGATCTTGTTCAACCATACAACATCCCAATGCAGGGTGGTGCTACATTGTGCCCATTTTGTAGTTGGTGAAATTGCTTCACAAATATGAGTGGTGAAGTTGAGATTTGAGCCTGGTAAGACTCATACAATCAGAGCTAACAGAGCCAATGTGAAAAGCTGCCCCCATTGAACTAATGAAGCTATTCCCCAAGCTGCTCTTCAGTTCCATTATCAGCTCCACCACGCAGTCCCCGCCCCCGCACCCCCCGGGGGGTCCCACACCTCTTTGTAATTGGCCTTGGGTATCACAGAGTTTGGCCTTGGGTTCCTGAAGTGAGAAGGACTCCTTTGACCATCCTGTGATTTTTCAAGTTCTCTTCCCCTCCAGAGTGCCTCAGCTTCCACATTATTAGTCCGCCGCTCTTTTTGGGGGATCCAATCTCCCCAAAAGTGTTTATATTAGTCCCTTAGTGTTCTCTTTTGGGATTCAAATTCCTCAAAAGTGTGTATCTTTCCACGTGTCAAGGAAGATCAGGAAATATTTATATTTTCCTATTTGGAGAACGTTTCTCTGTTTCAAACAGAGGAGCTGTCTCGAAATACTTCTTCTGGGGCTGGGCAAAGCTCTCCTTCTAGCCCCTTCCTTCATGGTCTCTAGGTTACCTCATTTATATTAGGTTAAGTGAGTGTTTTTTTTAAAGGAGGCAAAAGGTGTGTTTTACAGTGCACCACAGAGCTTTCTGGTTGCTGGAGGTAGTTGGCAGAGGAGGCATTGTGCCTTTTCCTGAGGAGAGCAGAGTTCTCAGATCCTTGAGATAGATTCTCATGAAATCCTTGCCTTTCCTTTGAGCAGCTTTCTAGAACACCAAGAATTTAGCTTTAGCAGAAAACTCTAAGAAGGCTTCCACAGCCCTTCATCCTTCCTTCTATGGAGTTTGCAGGAGACTGAAAACACAGAAATTCTCTGCACTTGGTATTTCTGAACCAGCAGTGACTTCTGAGAAGCCACTTGATTTCTACACATTGGCTCTCACTGGGGTCACAGCCATTGCCTCAGAGATGTTGGCTCCAACTCAAATATTTGTTAGTCAGTCTGGGAGTAGGGTTGGCTCCATAAGATGCCAAGCATTCCTGGACATGCCTCTTCATGTGGCAAATACAACTCCCAATCTACAACTCAGAACTGCATGCAAGACCATGTTGCTTTTCAATAATCAAACTCCCATCTTTATACTTTGTTTTGCTGACAGCCTATTCAGTGTTATGTCACTATTTAGCAGGTCTAACGAAAAAAACATTTCCTGGGTTGGGGGACAGGATAGTCAGAGAAAGCAACTAGAGTGCGGACATCAGTGGGTTCTAAAGAAGAGCATAAAAGCTACCCAATCCCCACATCTAGACTTTTGGGCATTAGGAAAACAATAAGATGCCAGGAAAGAAAATGCCTGTGTGGGAAGTTTTGGCAGCTACTATCATGGTGAGGCTTATAGAGAGCTCCCACACAGGGTGACATTCAAAGAGTTAAGGACATATTCAAAATGGCTTGGGGAAAATGGAAAAGGTTAGTATTACCTTGGAATGAGGCTGTTTGTGTGGACTCTGCCCAGACTAATACCCAAGACCCTATAGTGTGGACTCTGCCCGGACTAATATCCAAGACCCTATAGTGTGATCTGTATACACTTGCAGAAAAGTAAAGAATGTCTGGAAGCTGGAAACAGACACCTCTCTTTTCCAATTCCTCTATTCTAACACTGCCTAGAACAATGGGAACTTTAACATCACTTGGTTGTAGTGGAGCATGCAAAAGAGAAACTCTCAGGCAAGCAAGAAACTCCTGAGATGTAATTTTGTATACATAGCCTATTGGGAGATCAATAATTAGAGAAATAAAGTCATAATGCATACACACTTGAACCTATGGAACTAGAGTCATATATCAGCTCTAGTAAAGCATGTATTTGAAAGTCCTCAGGAAAAATCTCATGGAAACAAAATTCAGGAAAGTACACTGAGTTTCTTGGGGATAACAAAGCCAGAGGTAACTATTGTCTATACTCTGTGCCTTATAATTACTATTTCTCTGGTGTTTGGTATGCATCTTCTCTTAGCAAAGAGAAGGTCTTTGATTGCCATCTTGATTACCATTTTGATTGGTTTGAGATAAGTCTAGGAGATTTAGATAAGTACACCCCTTGGTGTGCCTGTGTGGAATTTCCAGATATGATTAACTAAGGAGGGAAGGTCTGTAAATCTGGGCAGCGCCATCCAATAGGCAGGGGCACATGTGGAATAAAAGGAGAATGAGGAAATCTTAGTTTAGGCATATTAGGCTTCTCTGTTTCCCAGCTGCCTGGAGGAAAGGAGCCTTTGGTATCTTCTTCTGCCACTATGATATTCTGCCATGTCTCAGGCCCACAGCAGCAGATCCATCTAACCCTGGAATGAAACCATTGAGCAAAAATTAATTCTCCTTTTTAAAGTTGTTTTCTTGGGTATGTATCACAGTGATGAAATGTCCAACTGAAACAGGAAGCTCCAGACATTCTCTGCTGGTTGCTGGTTGATGTTCCTGCACAAGCTGGGTGGATGTGGGTCTCAGGTGCTGATAATGAACACATCTTCTCCACCTAACTTACTAGTCCTTGGATTGCCACCAAGTCCTTGCATTGTTTTTGTTTCTAGGTAGAAAGTTTTTGAAAAGAATCAGCTTTGACACATTCTCCATGATCATGGTGGGTTACTCTAGGAATCCACCCTGGTCCAGTCATATTGAGTCATGCAAATCTGACATGACTGAGCAAGGCAATCACATCCTCATTGATCTGTGGCTTGGACAGTTCTTTTTAAACCGTTATTATAAAGGTAAAGAGTACATTTCTTTTTGGACAATGTCACCACTTCCCTTGCTTTCTCCTGTTTTTTTCCTCCCAGGCTCCACCCACAAGTTGTATAGATCATTTTCAACATAGTGTCCAGTGACTGCCATTGCTGTAGTTTTTTCACCCTTTGTACCTCCATTACTGTGCCTCCCCTTACATTGGCTTGGACAGTTCTAAAGAAATCTTTGGATGTGGAGGCTTGATCTGATTTCGAATTCACCTTTATTGAAATGATTCCATTACATTTCTTATAACCCTCTCAATATTGCAACTTTCTTGAAGGCAGAGGATCTAATTAATCTTTGCATGTACCATGGCATGTTTTGCATACCTTTTGCATGTAGAAGAGTTTGCTGATTATTTGCTGAATAAATACACATCCCTAGATTGTTCTCTGATCTCTCTACCTTCATTGAACAATAATCAGGACAATACCTGAATAGAGTAATTCCTGTAGTTGGTGCTACTCAAGAGAATCCCATTAGAATGTGACTCTGATGGAGGTAGATTTCCTGACTTAACACTAGAAAGAACAGTCTTAAATCTGGCACCATAGCCAATGGATTTCCCCTAAAAATGGAACATGTTAATGTCTCATTATTTTACAGTCATCTTAACTTCCATGGCAATTGGCTGGAGACCACATTCAATCTTTGAGCATTTTAGTGATTAATTAGGAGTAATTTTTAGAAAAGGAGCAAGTAGCACTCTACAGGGGATATAATTCCTAGTTGTTTTATTTTTGGACACTTTGAATGATTTTTCTAAATTAAAAGCTCCAAATTTATTAGCAGTCATTGCCTTGGCTTGTGGAAAGAAATCTAAACATGTCAAGCTTCCTTGTGTGCTAATTAAAAGGGCTCATTTTAAATGGAGGAGCTGTCCCAATACCAACGGTAACTAATTAGAATCCTGAAATGTTGAGCCAGAAGGGATTTTATAGATCATTTAATCAATCATTTTCATTTTGTAGGGGAAGAAATGGACTGGTGAAGCAAATGAAACTTGTCACATATCTAGGTCCAGAGTTATGGTTCATATTTACCTGCTCCAGGGTTCTTCAACCCCAAGAAAGTCAGCACTACTGTGGGGAGTTGGAGGATGCTAGAGATTGTTAATATGGACAACACATAGGAAAGTGGGACCAGCCTCTGTCCTCCAGGAAAACTAAGAGATGGCTTATTTTTAGGAGAGTGTGCCCAGCCAGCAGTACTTGGAGGCTGGTAGGGGAGCATCATAGCATGGTTTGGTTCCCAGGAACAACTGCCATGTGGTGAATCGTTATCATGAACCAGGTGTCATGCTCGATACTTGACCATCATGGATTTGTTAAGCCCTACAGCAGGCTTTATGGGATGAGTGTTATTCTCTTCATCTTACTGATGAGAAAATCGGTACCATCAAGTGATTTTAGCAAAGATCAAGACCAAAAACAACTTAAAATGACAATATACTAATGTTGATACTAGTACCTGAGTAAGGATTTGCATTAGGTCTTTCAAAACACCACACACCTGTGGTCTTAGTCAGAGATGATATTTGAATAAAAGCCTCTTTGGCCTTTATTGTCTGTTGGCACAGAAAGGGTGGGACAAAGGGTGATACAGCAGCAATACTCACTAGATGTTATGTTGAAAATGAACTGGACAACTTGTGAGTGGGGACAGGAGGGAGAAATTGGGAGCGAGCATAGGAAGGGGTGATACTATTCAAAAAGAAAGATAGCCATTACGTGACATGTGACTGTAACTCCTCTGTATATCACCTTTACAAAAACAATATATATATAGTATAATATATAATTGTATATATTGCATAATATATTTAATGTATCTATATTGTATATTATATGTATTAAAAAGAAAAAAAGATTCAGGGTGCTCTCCACATATTAAGAAGAAAGAAACAGAGGTCCAGTTTGTGTTTGGTTTCTGCCAGGCTGTTAAGAGTAAAAGCTGAGAGTAAAAGTTTTGCATGATGCCTGAAATAAAACCTAATTCTTTTTGCCTATTCCTCTACCCTTACCTCTATGACTATCCTGTGACCCAAAGAGGAAGAAGGAATTGCATAACATGAGGAAGTTGAACCCATTTATATTAGGCACAAAACCAAGATCTGTCTCCTCCTGGATCTAGTTTTAGGACTTCAAACAATCTTAACTGACCTTAACACCTACTTTACGAACTCTGAACTATCACTATGTCCATTTTACAAGAAAGAAGCCATGGGATAGGCATGTTATTCAAGAGACTGAGGACATACATTTAGGCACTGAGGTAAGACTGGGATGCAACACGTGACTCGATTCTTAGTTCACAACACTGCTTCTTTGATCAGTTTTTTAAAAAATTATTTTATTTTATTCTATTTTGTCAGTTGTAAAGCTTGAACTTGAGTCCTGAGCACTGTCCCTGAGCTCTTTTTCTCAATTCTACCACTCTACTACTCTGAGCCACAGTGCCACTTCTGGTTTTCTGGTGGTTAATTGGTGATGAGACTCATGGACTTTCCTGCCCAGGCTGGCTTTGAAACATCATCAGATCCTCAGATCTCACGCTCCTTGGTAGCTAGGATTACAGGCATGAGCCACCAGCACCTGGCTTTTATTGTTATTTTAAAGGTGTTAAGCAGAGGTGTTACCATTTCATAAGTCAGGAAATGAGTCTATTTCTTTTTTTGCTTTCCCCCAGCTTCCCCTCCCATTCCTGCCCACAAGTTACTAGTTCATTTTCCACAAAGTATGCACTAAATAGTGTGATTCCTCTGTTCACCTTCCTCCCTTTCTGTGCTCCCTTTGCCCTCCCCCATTAAAGATCTCTAAAGCAAAAACAAACACCAGTACCACCACTAACAATAACCACAACAACAATAACCACAACAAAACGCATGTTTCCATTTCCTGGCATTCATTTCAGAAGCTTTTTCTAAACTCCACATCTTTTGGGTTTGGTCACCAAGTGTGATGAAGAGTTTCTCCTCATGGCTCACACAAACAGGTTATTGCTGTGAGCAGCTGGCACTTAAGCATCTGGAAGACCTATTAGATCCCATTTTAGAGTTGTTCCATTCCATGCGAGGATGGACACTAATCCATCAGCTCCTTCCATCAACAGTTGAGGACTGCTGATGCATCTACGCTGAGCATCCACTCTAGTCTGTCTTGGGCAGATGGGGCCAAGCATGTTCTGCACTCATGCAAAGAGCTACAGGTACTGGTAGGAAAAAGTCAACCATGTGTAAATGCTACAGGAATCCCAACTGAGGACAAGAATGTGCTTGACACTTCTGCTAGAGTTCCTTGTCAGCCAGCTGGATACCTGCTGCTGGTCTTCAGGCTTGCAAATGTGTAGCCTGCTGTTATGGTTTGCATATGTCCCTGCTTAGACTCATATGGTAAAGACTTCCATTGCTACCATCCTCTGCTGGTGATGGTACTGAGAGAAGGTTGGATCATGAGGGTTCAGGCTTTATGAATCAATTTGTTTATGAATCCATTCTGAATGGAATCTTAGGGGGTGGGATCTAGTTGGAAGAAGTAGTTCATTGGGAGGTGTACCTCTCAAAGGCAAATCTGTTCTGGGACCCTTCTTCTCAGATGCTGTTTCCTGGCTGCCTTGAGGAGATCAGCTTTCTTCTATATTGTTCTTCAATCAGCCATATTTTTTTTTGTCATGAAATGAAGAACCATGGACTTAAATCTTTTGCCATCAGCCAAATAAACCTTTCTTCCTTTAAGTTGTATTTCTTAGGTATTTTATCATGGTGACAGCAATCTGATGAACATACCTGCAGAATGCAAACCAAAGTCTGTTACATCATACTTAGACAAGAAGTTTAGAGAGTTCTTTTGCTTATTATAAGGATGAAATTCAACTTGAGCTATCTTAGGTTAAAAGAAGACTCTAATAGGTCATGTGAAGAAATTTCAGAGGAAATTAAGGTAGAGGAGGTATTGGGGATGAGTGAAGATGACAGATCGCAGGATGGTGCTACAAGCCTTCCTTATATCTATTGTCTTCTTTGAAAAGGTAGAGAGTCTGGCTTCCAAAATCTCCCCTACTTCCCTTCCACAGAGAAGATCCTCTTCCTTTGGAAGCCTTCTCTGGAATTCTTCACATTGGAACTGACTGGCTCTGCTTGGATCAGGCATGGGATCCCTTCTCTCTTCCCTATCACACTCAGCCAACACATATTTATAAACCTTTATGCAAGAAGCACCCACTGGGGATTCAGCAAAGTATTCCCTCCACCCATGCTTCCTGAAAGACCAGAATGGTCGTGAAAGTAGATGGGCCACTCCCATTTCCCAGACATGGTAGGGACAGGGAGTAGAGAGAGATCCCCTAAGGAAGGAGGGGGGGGGGTGGTTCGTAGGAGAATGGAGGGCTGCTGGATAGACAAAATATGCCTTCTCAGAAGTAAAACAGTAGCCTCACAGAGTATCAGCTGAAGAAAAGGTCAAAATGGGACTTCACGCTTGACAAAGACACTTTATTATAAAACTAAATAGGAAGCCCAGGGGAGATGAAGTCATCATTAATTTTTATTAGGAACACAGTAGCATTAGCCTCGATTGTCCTGGTAGTGCATGAATTGGCCTTGTGCCAAAGGAATGTTGCAGAGAAACCCAGCAGAAGACATGAAGCCCAGGGAAGCTGGTTCTAGAAGGTGCTGGGCTCTGCTCTGCTAAACCATCTCTTCAGGCCCTGCTAAAGTCATTTTTTTTTTTTTTAAACCAGAAGCAACTTCAGACCTGGGTGGTTGTTGCTCTCCAGGACACACGATCACGTGTGGCCAGGCAGCAATGACAACCCCCCCACCCCAACTCCCATTCACTCCTGGACTTGAATTGTTCTGACAAGTAGTGGCTCCAAAAAAGAAAAAAATGGAATGATCCAAATGAGGGGCAGAGATTCAAACAGAACAGAACAAAAATAAGGCGTACTTTTGAGAGGGAATGATTAGACCTTACGGATCTGCAAACCAAGGGCCAGGTGCCTTCTGCCCCCCCCCCCCACTTTCCTACCTCCCCAATCTCCCCTCCTGCTTTCCCCAACCCCTTACACCAGTGCCCGGCGATGTCCCGGTGGGCGGAGGGAAAGGCCCGTCCCGCCCCGCGGATCCCCGAGAGGGGCCGGGCGCTGATGGAGATCGACAGCTGCAGGTTGCCCAGGGCTCTCCCCGCCCCGTCTACCCGCTCCGGGTCCCCCGCCGGCGGGGGAGGGCGGCGCAGGCAGCTCGGCCGCGGCCCG